>NC_056747.1:657108249-657235749 GCF_019279795.1 Protopterus annectens
AACTTATCCTGAAGGGGCTACTTCCCTTCTCTGGGACTGTAGCCCCTATGCCTCCTTAGGAGCAGTAGCTGCAACATTTTCCTCTTCACCAGCCTCAGGGACTCAAACTCCTGCCAAGAGGTCTGGGGAAGGGAGAAGTCTAGGCAAGACAAGCAGAGGAAGCGGCTCCAGCTGGCCCGCCACCTAAAGTTAGAGCAGAGGTTAGGCCTGGATCCCCAGGCTCAGTTCCCCTAGGTTTCCCTGGAGCCAGAGGAACCCTGGATCCAGTCACCTGTCAAGGCTTCCCTACCTCCTGCTCCACACAGAGCCTTAGTGAAGCAGAGACTGGTAAGATGCAGAGGTTTATCCGCACCCATATTCAGATGAGGGTCTTGTCTGCCCCTTCTCCCTCTGGAGTAGGAGCTCGAAGCCTTTTTTTCACACCGATCACTTCCCCAATCTGATCTGCAGATGTTCGTGTTTCACTGTTGCAGTCATTGCACTCGGGTTATCCTGCTGGCAGGCGACCCGCAGTTGGCCCGAGTTCCAAAGTCTTGGTCCGGCGTCGGTTGCTGTCGCCTCTTCCCTGACGTCAGTGCGCCAGGGGTATAAAAGTTGCAACCGACGCCATTTTCTTAAGTTTCTTGCCACGCGGTGCCCGAAGCAAAAGCAGTTCGCAAGTGCCAGTCGGCAGACTCGTGAGATTTTCAAATTTGAGTTTCAGAACCTAAGTTTTCAATAAAGCTAAGTACCCCATTGGGGAAACTTTTTTTGTGCTCCAGACCGATGTCAGTAAGTTAATTGTATTTCTTGTGGGAAGCAGATACCTCATAAGGACTTTCACTCTTACTGTATTCCTTGCCAAGGCCCTGATCACGACGTTACCAGTTGTCGGTTTTGTGCCAGATTCAATAAACGCACTATTAAACGTCTGTACGATTTTGCTTTACATTACTTTGTCTGAAGGTTTAATTACATAATGCCGTCTGAACAGACTGGAATTTATAAAAAACGCAAAGACCAAGAAACTGACTAAGCCTCTTCAAGGCCAGTCGCCTGTTCTCAGTGAGGTGCTTTCGCAGCCCCTGAAAGTCTAGGTCCAACGTCGGCTGCTGTCTCTTCTTCCCTAACGTCAGTGCGCCAAGGGTATATAATATGAAGCAGACGCCTATGTTCATCGTGCAATGCTGCTGCAGTCATCACACTTGGGTTATCCTGCCGTCGGCCTGAATTCCAAAGGCTTGGTCCGGCGTCTGTTGTCGTCGCTTCCTCCCTGACATCAGTGCGGCAGGGGTATAAGAGGCAGCCGATGCCATTTTCTTCAGTCTTTCTTGCCGCTCGGTGCCCGAAGCAGAAGCAGTTCAAGTGCTGGTCGGCCAGCTCCTGAGATTTTCGAACAGAATTTCAGCCAAAGTCTTCTATAAAGCTAAGTACCCCGTTGGGGAAACTTTTCTTGCCTCAGACCGATGTCAGACAAAGTTAATAATTGTATTTCTTGTGGGAAGCAAATATCTCAAGGATTTTCATTCTTACTGTATTCCTTGCCTAGGCCCAGACCACAATGTTTCTGGTTGTCGGTTTTGCACTAGGTTCAATAAACTCACTAAGCATCGGGCTGAAACAGCCCGACATTATTTTGGCAGAAAATTCAACTACATGTCATCGGAACATCAGATTGCTATTTTTAAAAAACGCAAGGATAAGGACAGGCAGCCTAGACCAGATTCTGAGGTCTCGATTAGGCCTGCCGCTGGATCTCCAGTATTCAGTGAGGCACCTACGCAGCCCCTAACTACCGCGGATTTGGAAAACACTACCTCTGTTAGGACCTACTGGGCCTCTGGAGTCTGTTACTCAAATCACGGATGCCAGCACTGGGGACGAACCGGAGCCTACGGACAGGCCTTCGGTTTCCAAAGGCGTCTTTAAACCGACTACTCTCTGTAAGGTCATAGGCTAAGCTACCAAAGGTTAAGAAACCGGGCCCACAGACTCCTACTCAGGCCCCTATGCCTAAAAAACAGATGCTCAAAATGGCAGAGGACCTCATTACCCTTATCAGAGGTTCTCAGCCCCCTCCTGATAAAAGGCCTAGATTGGAGGAGGATTTACCTCCCTCTGACCAGGAATCCATTTCCTCTGAGGAACAGGATTTCTCCTTTCCTCTCTATGAAGACTCAGATGCTGAGAAGTCTATTCTCTCTGTTTCCCCACCTGAAGACTTCTCTTTTGGGGAAACCCTGCACACCATGAGAGCATTTCCATTGGTAAGGACAAGACTACTCTGACTCAAAGAAAAGACTCAGTGAGTTTCTACTTCTACCTCAGCATAGACCCCTAGCTATCCCTCCTGTTCTAGATATTCTGGATGGTCTACTCTGAATCTAGTCTAAATCCAGATCCCTTACCTCCTGCTCCACCTAAACCAGACAGATACTATCGAGTCCCTGACTCAAGTTTTTATACAAAAGCCCTGCTGCAGACCCAGAAACAATTTCCCAGGGTCCCAAAGGAGTGAAGGCCTCTACTGCTAAGAACCCACTACCTGCAGAAAGATTCCAGAGCATTAGAAAGATATGGGGGGGGGGGGAGTGTGTACCTCTGCCACTTTGGCTATGAGGGCATTAAACTGCCAATTCCACATGATTTAAATACTAGCAATACTTGCTTACTCAGTTAAAACAGAAAATGATTCCTCAAACAGATCAACTAGATTTCAAAGGGATGCAAGATTTATTGCATGCAGTAGAACAAGTGGGAAAACATTCCTTAGTGTGGCTTTGATTCTTTGGAGGCCTCATGTAGAGCAGTGGTCACAGGGTCTGTAATACGCAGACATGCATGGCTAAAAGAGCAAACCTTACCAGAACATGTCAAGGCAAAGTTACTGGTTGCTCCACTGCAAAAGGATGCATTATTTGGTGTCAAAGCAGAGGAAGTTTTAAAGAAAATGGAAGAAAAGGCAAAATCAATGCAAACAGTTGAAGATTTTTTTACAGGTACAACCTCCTCGCTTCAGCAGAAACTGGCCATCAAAAAACTGGTCCTTTCCTGCTTCAGACCCCAAAGGGACAGGTACAGACACCCTAGGGGCAGAGGCCAGCCACAAGGTACCTACAGGCCTAGACAATGGCAAACAGAATCTCAGAGGGGGAGACAATGGATCTCAACCCCTCAGAAAACAAACTCAGTGGCTTCCCTCTTCGCCTGCCAAGCAAAATTGCACAGGCAGCACCTCTAGGAGGAAAACTGGCTCTCTTTTCACAAAATTGGCACATCACAAAGGACAAATGGGTTCTGGGTATTACCCGAGGCTACAGATTTCATTTTCACACCAACAAATCAATGGGCAGAGGCACAAACAAATTTCGGCTCTCATGAACATGAAAGCAATTCAAAAGGTACCTCCAAATCAGCAGGGTCAAGGTTTTTACTCAGACTGTTTCTTGTACCAAGAAAGGACAAAGCCTGGAGACCCATCTTAGACATTTCAATTCTAAACATACCTGGACATTCCCAAATTCAAAATGCTCACTCTATAGCAGCTTCTTCCCATGCTGGGCAAGGAGTCTTGGCTGGTAACGTTGGACCTCCAAGAGGCATACCTGCATGTCCCTATCAGACAAGATTGCAGAAGATACCTCATGTTTTTGGCAGGCACAACGCATCATCAATTCTCTGCATTGCCCTTTGGCTTATCTACTGCGCCCAGAGTATTCACGAAATGCCTGGCATCAGTTATTGCATACTGCAGACAGAGGAATACAAATTTACCCATATCTGGACTGCCTGATCCAAGCGGACAGCAAAGACATCCTACTACAGCATCTGGCATTTGTAACAAAGTTGCTAAGTTGTCTAGGGTACACAGTAAACAAAAAGAAGTCAAAACTAATACCCTCACAAGAAATAATTTTACCTGGGTGCCAGCTTGAATACAACGACCCAGATGGCTTACCTCATGCCAGACAAAAACTGGCTCAGTACTTCAAAAAGATGGCAACTTATACCCAGCTCACTGCAAGGAAATTCCTGCAGGCATTGGGGTACATGGCATCCTGTATTCAACTAATAGCATATGCAAAGCTGCATATGAGAACTACAATGGTACCTAAAGAGTCCCAGCACAGACGCAGCCTTGAAGCAAGTACAACTCATTCCCTGCCTTCAGAAAGTTTCTATGGTGGGCTCAAGCATGCCAAGCAAACAAGGGTCTACCTTTTGTTTTACCTCCAGCAAGCCAAACTTAACACATTCATCAAACTACGCCTGGGGTGCACACCTGGCAGGACAATGCATACAGGGCAAATGGACTACAAACCAAAGGCAACTACACATCAATCAAAAGGAGATGTTAACTGTAGAAAATGCTCTAACAGCCTTCAAAGACCTCTTGCATCCAGGACAACTTCTAATAAGGACGGACAACACCACAGTTATGTGGTACATAAACAAGGAGGCACACACTCCTACCCACTATGCAGACAGGCAATGGCATTGTGGAACACATTAGCTTGCCAAGTACAACTGCAAGCAATTTCTGCCAGGAAAGGAAAACATTCTGGCAGACAAATTAAGCAGAAATTTGTCAGACCCTCACGAATGGAGATTACATCCACAAGTATTCTTGATAACTCAAAGATGGGGAACACCAGACATGGATCTGTTTGCCTCAACCAACAATTGCCATCTACAAACATTTTGCACAAGGACATCATCCCCAGACCTGGAAAGTGGATGCCCCATCATTCAATTGGACAACACTGTCAATCTACGCCTTTCCACCTCTGCCTCTACTGACCAAGGTATTACTGAAGGTCAGATCAGAGACCACAGATCCTCATTGCTCCGGACTGGCCACGTCGGCACTGGTACCCACTACTACGAAACCTGACTCACAGCCCTCCTTGGATCTTGCCTCAATTCCCTCTGCTGTTAACCCAACAAAACTCTCAGATCCTTCAGTCAACTAAGGACCTCTAGATTTATCAAACACTTCTCTCAAAGGACGTCCAGAATGTCATTTTGGAGGCCTGGAGGCCCAGCACCAGAAAAACTTACTCGGACAAATGGAAAAGATTTTGTGTGTGGAACCAGGCCAGAAGCCTAAATCCTGCCATCCCAAATATTCCTAACATTCTCCAATATTTGACTGAGCTGCTACACATAGGCCTTTCTTTCTCATCTATAAAGATCCATGCTTCAGCCATTTCAGCTCAATATGATACAGATCCTCCCATCTTCTCTCATCCTTTGCTAAGGCAGTTTCTCAGAGGGGCAAAAAATATAAGACCCCCCCAGAAAACCACCAACTCCAACTTGGGACCTGAGTTTTGTGCTGGAAAAGTTAACACTCCCTCCTTTCGAACCAGCCTTCTCAGCAGAGCTTCAGTACTTGTTATGGAAAACAGCCCTGCTACTGGCGATCACCTCAGCACGCAGGGTCTCAGAACTGCAGGCACTCATGGCAGTGGAACCTTTCCTCATTTTCCATCAGGACCGAGTATCTTTACACACCAACCCTACCTTCATGCCAAAGGTAGTATCCAGTGTGGCTCTCAGACCATACACTTGCCCACATTCTATCCAAACCCACATAATAAAGGAGAAAGACTCCTTCACTCTTCGGACATTCACAGACAGTTACGTTACTATTTGGACAGGACAAAGGCCTTCAGAAAAACTGAGCAACTCCTTGTATCCTATGCACCAGGTTCAGAAGGAAAGTTCATTTCAAAACAGACCATCTCCAAATGGATAGCTGATTGTATCAGCTTTTGCTACTCACACCATGGGAAAGCAGTGCCTGCTACTGTTAGGTCTCACTCCACCAGGGCTACAGCAACCTCAACAGCCTTCCTCCGAGGAGTCCCAACAAAGGACATTCTGGAGGCAGCTACCTGGAGTTCAGTGCGCACCTTCGAGCATTATCACCTTCCTCTATACTCAAAAACCAGAGCTGGTTTTGCCACTGCAGTTCTGCAGGGCATCTTGGCTGCACCTAACCCAGTTTAGCTCCTACCACCCAATCATAGCTTTGGGACTGTACCCAAGTGTGATGACTGCAGCAGCATAGCACAATGAACTTAATACAGTTTTGTACCTACCATAAATGTAGATGTTAGAGTGGTTATGCTGCTGCAGCCCAGGTTACCCTCCCTCCATCCCCTCTACCTAACAAGCTTTTTCTTATATTTCCATGTACATCAACCTTTGGGATGCATGTCTATACGGTGTATTTGCTTACAACTAGTGCTATTTTTCAATAAGGTATGTTTTGCAAGGTTCTTATTTTGCCGCCTTAGTTTGGGGCAAGAAAAACTGAAGAAAATGGCGTCTGCTGCCTCTTATACCCCTGCCGCACTGACGTCAGGGAGGAAGCGACAACAGACGCCGGACCAAGGCTTTGGAATTCAGGCAGACTGCGGGACCGCCTGACTGCAGGATAACCCAAGGGTGATGACTGCAGCAGCATAACCACTCTAACATCTACATTTATGGTAGGTACAAAACTGTACTTTTTCTTCAGTCTTTCTTGCTGCACGGTGCCCGAAGCAAAAGCAGTTCACAAGTGCCGGTCGGCCGACTCCTGAGATTTTCTATTCGAATTTTCAGAACCGGTCTTCAATAAAGCTAAGTACCCCGTTGGGGAAACTTTTTCTTGCCTCAGACCATCAGTAAAAGTTAATTGTTTTTCTTGTGGGAAGCAAGTATCTCATAAGGATTTTCATTCTTACTATATTCCATGCCTAGGCCCAGACCACGACGTCACTAGTCGGTTTTGTGCTAGATTTAACAAACGAACTATTAAACGTTGGTTTGATTTTGCTCGCCATTACTTTGGGCGAAGGTTTAATTATACCATGCAGTCGGAACACCCGACGACCAGAATACACCAAAAACACAAGGACAGGCATCCGAGGCCCAAAACTGACAAAGCCTCTTCTAGGCCAGTCGCCGGTTCTCAGTGAGGCGCATTCGCAGCCCCTGACACCAACAACCTCAGAGCCACAGGCAGCCTCCGACTCCCACGTGGAGATGTTTAGGCCTCTGGATACTCAAGGTGTTGGACCTATGGAAACTAACCCTTCAGATGGGCCCGGAGACGCTGAGCAGGCATCTGCTTCTGAGGGTGTTTTCAGACCTTCACAGATTACCATAAAAACTACAGCCAAGTCTAAAACTCCATTAAAGACAAAGCAAGTACAGCATTCACCTGGACAGGCCTCCATGCCTAAAATACAGATGCTCAAAATGACCGAAGACTTAATTACTCCGATTAAGGGTTCCCATCCCCTCCTGATAAAAGTTCTAGGCAGGGTAGACTGATTCCTCTGACCAGGTTTCCATTTACTCTGATTCCTCTTCAGACCAGGGATACTCTTTACCCCCCTATGAGGACTCTGCTGAAGAATCAATTCCTTCAGCCTCTACAGCAGAGGATTACTCTTTTGGGGAAACTTTACATGCCATGAGGGAGCATTTCCATTGGGAGGGCCAGGATTACTCACAATCCAAGAAAAGGCTCAGATTTTCTTTTATTGCCTCAGCACAGGCCCCTGGCTATTCCGCCAGTGTTAGATATTGTGGATGTGTTCTCTGAATCCAGTTTAAATCCTGATTCTTTGCCTCCTGCACCAGTCAAGTACTACAGAGTCCCTGACTCTCTCATTTCTTTATAAAAACCCTGTTGCTGACCCAGAAACTATTTCCCAAGGTCCCAAAGGGGTCAAGGCTTCCACAGCTAAAAATCCAGTTCCCTCTGACAGGGATTCCAGAGCATTAGACAGATGGGGGAAGAATGTTTACACTTCTGAAACTTTAGCAGTGAGCGCTTTAAATTGCCAGTTTCATATGCTTAAATACCAACAATATTTAATGTATCTGTTAACAAAATGCATACAAATTCAGAACATCCTGACTATAAGGAAATGCAGGATTTATTGCATGCAGCTGAACAAGTGGGAAAACATTCTCTACAATGTGGTTTTGATTAATTAGAAGCTTCTTGTAGAGCAGCAGTTACAGGATCTGTGATACGAAGACATGCTTTGTTAAAAGAACAAGATTTACCGGATCATGTTAAGGCAAAATTATTGGATGCTCCTTTACAGCAGGATGTTTTATTTGGTGTTAAGGCAGAAGAGGTATTAAAGAAAATGGAGGATAAGGCAAAATCTATGCAAACAATGAAGGATTTCTTACAGGTACAGCCACCTCGATTTAGCAGAAATTGGCTAACAAAAAACTGGTCCTTTCCAGTGTCAGACCATAAAGAGGCAGATACAGACGCCCAAGAGGCAGATCTCAGCCCCAAGGCTCTTACAGACCATGACAGTGGGGTGCATCCACCCCAAAAGGAAGGGAAGACGAGTCACAACCTTATAGGAAACAGTTCCAATGGCTTCCCCCTTCAAATGCCAAGCGCTTACCTTTTGGAAGCTCCCTTAGTGGGAAAACTAGCACTTTTTTCACAAAATTGGCATACAATCACCCAAGACAAATGGGTTCTGATTATTGTTTCAAGGTTACAGGTTCCACTTTCACACTCTACCAAGGCTAAAAGGAATGCCAGACCTGCCACCAAATCAGTGGGCAGAGGCACAACAAATTACAGCCCTCATGGACATGAGAGCTATTCAACAAGTGCCACAACAGGGACAAGGATTTTACTCTAGACTTTTCCTGGTCCCCAGAAAAGACAAAACCTGGAGACCCATACTGGACCTTTCTACTCTAAATACTTACCTGGATGTTCCGAAATTCAAAATGTTGACTCTTCAGCTTCTTCCCATGCTGGGCAGGAAGGCTTGGCTTGTTACTTAGGGACATGCAGGTATGCCTCTGGAGGTCCAATCAGACAAAATTACAGAAGATGCCTCAAATTCATAGCTGGTTCAATGCATTATCAATTCTCTGCACTGCCCTTTGGCTTATCTACTGCACCCAGGGTCTTCACAAAATGCCTGGCACCAGTAATTGCATTTTGCAGACAAAAACAAATTCAGATATACCCATACTTGGATGACTGCCTTATTCAAGCAGAGTGCAAGGACATTCTTCTACAGCATCTGGCATTTGTAAAAAGATTGCGAATTTGCCTAGGGTACACAGTAAACGAAAATAAGTCAAAACTAGTGCCCTCACAAGAGATAATATTCCTGGGTGCCAGCTTAAATACAACTGCCCAGATGGCTTCTCATGCCAGACCAGCAAAGACAACTGATTCAGTACTTTCAATTGATGGCAACAAAAACCCAACTCCTTGCAAAAAAAAATTCTGCTGGCCTTGGGGTTCATGGCATCCTGCATACTAATACCATATGCCAGACTGCATATGAGGAAATTACAATGGTACCTGAAAAGTGTTTGGACTCAACACTGTCAGTTTGGAAGCAGTAATACCACTTATTCCCTGCCTACAACAGGAGTTTCGATGGTGGGCACAGGCATGTCACCTCAAGGGACAGCCTTTCACTCTGCCGACAGCCAGGTGGACACTAACAGATGCTTCGGATTACGCCGGGGGAGCACACATGGTAGGAAAATGTTTTCAGGGCAAGTGGCAAACCAAATGCATCTTCACATCAATCAAAAAGATGCTAGCTGTACAAAATGCCCTAACAGTTTTCAAGGACCTTCTGCATCCAGGACAACTATTACTAAAAACAGAACACAGTTATGTTGGTACATAAACAAGCAAGGGGGCACTCATTCTTATCCCCTCTGCAGGCAAGCCATGACCTTGTGGAACACTGCTCTAACCTATCAAGTTCATCTGCAAGCACATTTCCTGCTAGGAAAGAAAAGTGCTCTGGCAGACTACTTAAACAGAAACATCATGGATCCTTACGAGTGGAAATTAAATCCACAAGTATTCAGCATAACAAAAATGGGGGAGCCCAGACATGGATCTTTTTGCCTCCCCCATGAATTGCCAACTACAGAAATTTTACACAAGGACTTACCACACACTGCATGGAAAGTGGATGCTCTCTCTCAGCTGGAAAAGCCTAAAAGTTTATGCCTTCCCACCACTGCCTCTCCTTTCAAAGGTTCTCTTAAAAGTCAGACAAGAAAAGCCAAAAATGATCCTGATTGCCCCAGACTGGCCACGCCAGCACTGGTACCCAATCTTAAAAAAACTTCGCTCAAGGCCCACCATGGATTTTACCTCAAATTCCGCATCTTCTGACTCAACAAAACAATCAGATCCTGCACAGCCAGCTCAAAACCTTGAACCTAGCTGCATGGCAGATTCCTTTGTCAAGCAGACCACCTCTCTCTAAAGCTGTTATGGATGTCATTTTGGAGGCCAGGCCGCCTAGCACCAGGAAATCCTATTCAGAAAAGTGGAAGAGATTCTGTGCCTGGAACCAGGCTCAAAGCTTTGACCCTCTTGTCCTAAATATTCCTTGGATATTACAATACTTAACTGAGATGCTAGACCAAGGCCTATCCTTTTCATCCATTAAGATCCACGCCTCTGCTATCTCTGCTCATTACAACACAGATCCTCCTGTTTTCTCTCATCCACTGCTAAAGCAGTACCTCAGAGGGGCTAAAAACATAAGACCGCCCCGCAGAGCACCAACTTGGGACCTCAATTTTGTCTTGGAAAAAGTAATGCCTCCTTTTGAGCCATCCAATTCAGCAGAATTAAAATGTGTCATGGAAAACTGCTCTACTTCTGGCAATAACCTCAGCACGAAGAGTCTTGTTACAGGCACTAATGGCAGTGGACCCTTTCATCATTTTTCACCAAAACATGGTTTCTTTAAGAACAGACTTTTCATTTATGCCAAAGGTGGTCTCCAGTGTGGCTCTTAACCAAACTATTCACTTGCCAACTTTTATCCAAATCCCCAGAATAAAGGGGAGAGATTTCTGCATTCATTGGACATATACAGACAGCTACGTTTCTACTCTGACAAAACAAAAGCTTTCAGGAAAACTGAGTAATTGTTCGTAGCATATGCTGCAGGATCACAAGGAAAGGCTATTTCAAAGCAGACCATTTCAAAATGGATAGGACACTATCTGTTTCTGCTACACGCAGCATGGGAAAACTGTACCTAGCAACATTAGGCAGCATTCCACCAGGGCAACAGCCACTTCCACTGCCTACCTTAGAGGAGTACCTACCAAAGATATCCTGGAGGCTGCAACTTGGAGTTCAGTGCACACCTTTACCAAGCATTATCACTTCCCTCTATTCTACATCCAGAGCTGGCTTTGCTACTGCAGTGCTGCAGGGCCTCATAGCCACCCCAAATCCTCTAGAACCAGCCACCCTACCTCAGCTTTGGGATTCAACCCAAGTGTAATGACTGCAGCAGTGAAACACTATGAACATGGTACAGTTTTGTACCTACCATAAATGTAGATGTTGGAGTGTATTCACTGCTGCAGTCCCGGTTACCCTCCCTCCATCCCCTCTTTCCTAGCTGGTACTTATCTCTACCTTTCTACCCTGTACTACGTATGTGGTGTATTTGCTGGTAACTGAAGGTTTTTGGTTTTATTTTTCATGTATGTTTTATTAGCAATAAGTATTGCCTACCTATTTGCGGGCACCTGGCATCTGGGGCAAGGAAAACTGAAGAAAATTACGTCTGCTGCATCTTGTATACCCCTGGTGCACTGACATCAGGGAAGAAGTGACAGCAGCCGATGTCGGACCAAGACTTTGGAACTCTGGCAGACTGCGGGACCGCCTGACGGCAGGATATCCCAAGTGTAATGACTGCTGCAAAACTGTACTTTACTGGATCTGTGATTAGGAGGCATGCCTGGCTAAAAGCAGAATTTGCCTGATCATGTTGAAGCTAAATTACTGGATGCTCCTTTACAGCATGATACTCTGGTATTTAGGCAGAAGAGGTTTTAAAGAAAATGGAAGACAAAGCTAAGTCTGTGTAAACTGTAAAAGACAAGTGCAGCCACCAAGATTCGGTAGACACTGGCCTACAAAAAATTGGTTCTTTCCTGTGTCAAAGCTCAAAAGGGCAAATCCAGACACCCTAAGGGTTCCAGATACCAGGCACAAGATTCATACAGGTCAAAGCAATGGGGGCGCTTCTACCTCCAAATCTGGAGGAGATGAAGCGCAACCCTACAGAAAACTGTCCCAATGAGTTCCCTCTGCCTTTACCAAGCACTTGCCCTTTGGCAGCACCCTTAAGTGGAAAATTAGCACTTTTTGCTCAAAATTGGAAGTTAATAACCCATGACAAGTGGGTGCTAAACATAGTATCACAGGTATACAGAGTTTCCATACTCTGCCAATGGCAAATGGTTGGCCAGATCTGCCAAAAATCAATGGGCAGAGACTCCAGGTTGCGTCCCTCATGGATATGGGGGCCATTCAGCCAGTACCAGAACAGGAAAAAGGGCAAGGTTTTTACTCTACTGTTCTTGGTATCCCGAAAGGATAAGGCCTGGCGGCCAATACTGGATTTATCGATTTTTGAACACACCTGGACATTCGAAAGTTCAAAATGCTGACTGCCGCAGCTTCTGCCCATGCTGGGCAAGAATGTTTGGCTGGTGACATTAGACCTAAAAGAGGCATACCTACCTGCCCCAGTGAGGCAGTCATGCAGAAGATACCTCAGATTCAAGGCTGGCTTAATGCAGTACCAATTCTCTGCACTGCCCTTTGGCTTATCTACTGCGCCCAGGGTCTTTAGAAAGTGCCTGGCACCAGTAATTGCTTTTTGCAGACAAAGTATACAGATATATTCTTGGACGACTGTCTCATTCAAGCAGAGAACAAGGACATTCTTCAACACCTGGCGTTTGTGAAAAGGCTTCTAACATGCCTAGGGTACACAGTAAACGAAAAATCACAACTGGTACCCTCTCAAAAGAGAACATTCCTGGGTGCAAGCTTGAATACAACTGCCCAGATGGCTTACCTCACACCAGACAAAGGCAACTGACTACAAACTGATGGCAACAAAAACAGTTATCTGCAAGTTAAACCCTGCAGGCTTTGGTCTTCATGGCATCCTGCATCCTACTGATTCCATATGAAAGACTGCATATGAGGAAGCTTCAGTGGTACCTTAAAAGTTTATGGAGCCAACATTGTCAGTCTGGAAACAATGAATGTTCATAGTGTTACCCTGCTGCAGCCATCACACTTGGGTTATCCTGTCGTCAGGCGGTCCCGCAGTCGGCCGGATTTCCAAAGTCTTGGTCCGACGTTGGTTGCTGTCGCCTACTCCCTGACGTCCGAGTGCCAGGGGTACATATACTGCAACAGACGCCATTTTCTTCAGTCTTTCTTGCTGCGCGGTGCCCGAAGCAGAAGCAGTTCGCAAGTGCCGGTCGGCCGACTCCTGAGATTGTCTAATTCGAATTTCAGACCGAAGTCCTCTTTAAAGCCAAGTACCCCATTGGGGAACTTCTTGCCTCAGACCGATGTCAGAAAAAGTTGCATTTCTTGTGGGAAGCAAATACCTCAAGGATTTTCATTGTTGTTGCATACCTTGCCTAGGCCCTGATCACGACTTCCTGTCGTTTTTGTGCTAGGTTTAATAAGCGTACTATTAAGACTATTTGATTTCGCACAACACTATTTTGGTAGAAAATTTAACTAACATGCCGTCGGAGCTACAGACTACCAGCGTGCACAAAAAGCGCAGGAACAAGGACAGACAGCCAAGGCCTACACCCGATTCCGAGGCCTCGGTTGAGCCGGTCTCCGGTTATCAGAGAGGCTCCGACTCAGCCCCTGACTACCGCAGTTCTGGAACCAGAGACCGCTGCGGATATTTTGACGGAATGTACTAGGCCGACACAGCCTTTTACTTCAGGCCCTTCTGACTATTTACCTTCTAAGGACGTCGGTGCTTCTGAAACGTCATCGGTTTCTGAGGGCGTTTTCAGACAGACTACTCTCAGTCAAAACGTTTTCTAAGTCTAAGACTCCTAAAGCTAAAAAGACTACACTTCAGTCTCCTGTTCAAGGCCCTATGCCTAAGAAACAGATGTTCAAAATGGCTGAAGATTTGATTTCTCATCGGGGGTTCACAGCCTCCTCCTGACAAAAGGCCTAGACAAGAGGAAGATTCTGCTTCTTCTGAACAACTGTCTATTTCTTTGTATTCCTCTGAAGACCAAGACTATTCCTACTCTCCTTATGAAGATTCTGATGCTGAAGACTATTCCTCAGCTTCACCTCCTGAAGGCTACTCTTTTGGGGAAACTTTACACACTGAGGGGACATTTTCACTGGGAAGGTCAGGATTACTCTGATTCCAAGAAAAGGCTGTTTCTTTTGCTCCCCCAACACAGACATCTAGCCATCCCACCTGTTTTGGACATTGTGGATGTCCATTTAGAATCCACTTTCAACCCAGACTCTCTCCCTCCTGCTCCGGCTAAGCCTGACAGATACTAGAGTACCCGATTCCCACAAATTTCTTTACAAAAGCCCAGTAGCTGACCCAGAGACCATCTCCCAGGGTCCCAAGGGGGCTAAGGCTTCCATGGCTAAAAACCCAGTACCTTCTGAGAGGGACACAGGAGCACTAGACGTGGGGGGAAAAGGTTTACACCTCAGCCACATTAGCTATGAGAGCACTAAATTGTCAATTTCATATGCTCAAGTATCAGCAGTTTCTAATCTCTCAGTTAAAACAAGAGAGAACCTCCCTCAACAATCTGAATTGAAAGAAGTACAGGATTTGTTGCACGCCACCGAGCAGGTGGGCAAACGTACCTTACAATGTGGGTTTGATTCTTTGGAGGCCTCCTGCAGAGAAGCTGTCACTGGATCAGTTATATGTAGGCATGCCTGGTTAAAGGAACAAAGTCTACCTGATCATGTTAAAGCAAAACTACTGGATGCACCCTTACAGCAGGATGTTCTTTTTGGAGTTAAAGCAGAAGAAGTTTTAAAGAAAATGGAAGATAAGGCGAAATCAATGCAGACAGTCAAAGATTTCCTAAAAGTAAAACCCCCTTGCTTCAGCAGAAACTGGCCAACAAAAAATTGGTCCTTTCCAGCCACTGACAGACCTCAGAGGGGTAAATACAGGCGCCCAAGGGGCAGAGGACAACCACAAGCCCAGTATAAACCTCGCCAATGGGGCACTCCCAGAGAGGAGGAGAAGACAGGTCTCAACCCACCAGAAGGCAAACTCAATGACTTGCACCTCAACTGGCCAAACAAAGCTCTTTTGTCAGCCCCCCTGGGGGGAAAACTAACACTTTTTGCAGACAACTGGCACATGGTCACAAAGGACAAATGGGTCCTAGACATAATTTTACGAGGATACTGATTCCACTTTCACACCTTGCCAATGAAAAGAGGAATGCCAAACCTGCCACTAAATCAAAGGGCAGAGGCTCAAAAACAAATTACAGCTCTCATGGCCATGAGAGCCATTCAACGGGTACCGATTTCAAGAGCAAGGCCAAGGATTTTACTCTAGGCTCTTTCTAGTACCCAGAAAGGACAATGCTTGGAGACCAATTCTGGACCTTTCAATTCTAAACACAAGTCCCAAAATTCAAGATTCTAACTCTACAGCAGCTACTTCCCATGTTGGGCAAGGAAGCATGGCTGGTAACGTTGGACCTCAAGGAGGCATACCTGCATGTCCCTATCAGACAAAGTTGCAAAAGATACCTCAGTTTCATTGCAGGTTCAACCCACTACCAATTCTCTGCACTGCCGTTTGGCTTATCTACTGCGCCCAGAGTATTCACAAAATGCCTGGCACCAGTAATTGCATACTGCAGACAGAGGAATTCAGATATATCCATACCTGGACGACTGCCTTATCCAAGCAGCAAGAAAAGACATTCTCACATCTGGCTTTTGTGAAGCATCTACTGAATTGTTTGGGGTACACAGTAAACTAAAAAGTCAAAACTAGTACCCTCTCAAAAAATGACATTCCTTGGTGCCAGCTTGGACACAACGGCCCAGAAGGCTTATCTTACACCAGACAAGCAACTACAACTGACTCTATTTCAAGACAATGGCAACAAAGACCCAATTAACTGCAAGAAACATTCTGCAGGCTTTGGGCTTCATGGCATCTTGCATTCTGGTAATACCATTTGCAAAACTGCATATGAGGAAATTAGTGGTGCCTAAAAAGTGTATGGTCTCAACATAGCCACAGTTTGGACACGGTGATACCGCTCATTTCCTGCCTTCAACAGGAATTTCTATGGTGGGCACAGGCATGTCACCTCAACAAGGGTCAGCCTTTCACCTTGCCCCCAACCAGGCAAACTATCACAACATATGCTTTAGACTATGCCTGGGGGGCACACAGGCAGGGCAATGCATTCAAGGCCTATGGACTGCAGAACAAAGAAAGCTGCACATAAATCAAAAAGAGATGCTAGCTGTACAGAAAGTTCTGACAGCCTTCAAGGATCTACTACATCCAGGACAACTGGCAAAGACCGACAACACCACAGTAATGTGGTACATAAACAAGGGGGCACACATTCCTACCCTCTTTGCAGGCAAGCAATGATCTTGTGGAACACAGCTCTGGCCTACCAAGTCCAGTTAAAAGCTCAATTCCTGCCAGGACAGAAAAACACATTGGCAGACGACCTAAGCAGAAACATCAAAGATCCTCACGAGTGGAAGCTAGACCCACAAATATTTACAGTGATAACAAAAATGGGGCCTAACAAATATAGACCTGTTTGCCAGTCCTCAAAACTACCAACTGACAATTTTGTACAAGGACATTCCACCATCAAGCTTGGAAAGTGGACGCTCTCTCCTTCAGTTGGAAAAACCTGACAGCATATGCCTTTTCTCCATTACCTCTTCTCACAAAGGTTCTTTTGAAGATCAAAAAGGAGAAACCTCGACTGATTCTCATAGCCCCAGAC
Organism: Protopterus annectens; assembly: GCF_019279795.1. NCBI lineage: Eukaryota > Metazoa > Chordata > Ceratodontiformes > Protopteridae > Protopterus > Protopterus annectens. The sequence continues at coordinate 657,125,107 of NC_056747.1, forward strand.
TGGCCACGCCAGCACTGGTACCCGCTATTGAAAAATGTGGCTCACAGCCCACCATGGATATTGCCTCATATCTTATTTGCTCACGCAGCAAAACAAACATTCTACACAGCCAGCTAAAAACCTTAAACCTGGCTGCATGGCAAATCTTCTAAACATCCAACCAGCCCCTCTTTCACAAGCAGTTCTGGATGTTCTGGAAGCCAGGAGGCCAAGCACCAGGAAGGCTTACTCGGACAAATGGAAAAGGTTTTCTGCCTGGAACCAAGCTAAAGGACAAGACACAACTCAGCCTCATATGCCTCACATTCTGCAGTACTTAGCAGAGATGTTGCACAAAGGACTTTCCTTCTCAATTAAAATCCATGCTTCAGCTGTTTCAGCTCACTACGACACAAATCCACCTTTATTTTCACATCCTCTTCTAAAGCAGTTCCTCAGAGGGGCAAAAAACATTAGACCACCTAGGCTCCTACACCAACATGGGACCTCAACTTTGTTCTGGAGAAACTAACGATGTGAGTGTTCGATCTCGCCGTTTGTTCTTGCACCTGGGTTCGGAGCCGATCCTCTGCTCCGTGCCGGCCGCTTGCAAGCTCTGCATTGAGAAGAAGCTCGAGACAACCTAACTCCCACAATCCCCCTCTGCCTTTACCTCAGATCTAGTTTGCCACTGCAGCGATCGCATCACTTGATCGAGCTCGAGCACCTAAAGCTAAGATTTAAACTTTTTTCTTGTATTTCTTGAAGTTAGATTTTCTCTAAATCTTTGTATATTGACTGTGTGTGAGTGATATTGTCTCGAGGTTTTTCTCTGTTCCGGTTAAAGTTAATTTAACTTTATTAGAGTTCCCTCGGGCCTATCCCTCCCTTTCAGGATTTGACTACCGGATAGACACTATTACTGGATTTGACATTTTTACCGGATTGGACATTATTACTGGACTTGACTGTTATTGTTTGCTATCCCTATTTTTAGCTTTTTATGTCTGAAAAGGCTAAGTCTGGGTTCAAGCATTGCCAGTGTGGCCAAAAGATGTCAGTTACTGACAATCATAGTTCCTGCATCTACTGTCTTGGCCCTCTCCATCTGCAAGAAGAATGTTCTATTTGTCATTCTTTCAGTGGGAGGGTCATGACAGATAGGCGCAGGAAGCTCATGGATAGGGGTTTGTTGAAACCTAACTTTCAAGAGGCTCTGGATGCTTCAGACCAGGCATCCAAATCCTCGAAGGAATCGAAGACGTCGGAGCCCAGGTCATCTGCTCCGAGCTCTTCAGTTAAGGTTCGATCACCGGTTCCACAGACTTCGGGACAGAGTGTTCAACTGTTGTCAGTTTCTGAGCCTCGAGTCTTGGAACCGGTGACGGAGCTCCCTCCCCCGACACTATTGAGGTTGGCTCAGTCTTCGATTCCTTCGACGCGTTCTTCCAGACCCCTCTCCGACCCCGATGTAGACCGCGTGGTGCAGAAGTTAATGGAGAATACGGCCTTATCCAAGCTCATCTCTGTCTCCTCTCAGTTGGTGTCGAGACTCGAAGGCCTTCCCCTATCTCCATCTGTTCCTCCTCCGAGACCTGTCCAGTCTTCGGAGCCGGAAGAAGCTGATCTCCTGATTGTGGAGCCCTCTGTGCCAGAACCGTCCTTTTCTCGGTCGGCTCCGTTCACCTCGACTCCATCGGATCCGGTACCGGAGTCTCTGAGCCGAAAATCCATCCTTGGTTCCGGGACCGAGAGTCTGACAGATGTTTCGGTTCCGACACTCCCTCTCGGGGCCTCGGCTCGGATAGACTCTGTTCCGTCCTCGGGGTCGATGCCTTCGGTGCCTGTTTCAGGGATTCTTCCCATTTCTTCGGAACCGGGAGATACCTCGACTCGGGACCTGGGGGCCTTCGATCTCATGAGGAAGGTGTCTACCCAGACAACCACATCAGCAGAAACAGCTTCTCCCCATAAAGGACCGTTATCCTCCTCTGCACCCACGGCTACATCTAAGCGTCGAGCACCTGTCTCAGCCACCCCTGGAGGGTGCCCCCTCTTCCTCGGAGGCTTCTTCGGATGCTCCCCCCGAAGAAGTCCCTTGGAAAAGATTGTGTAAGAGGAGACACTTAGATTCTCCACAAGAGTCTTTGACATCGGACACTGACTTGGATGAGTCAGAAGGGTCCCCAAAGTCACCCTCAGAAGATGTCTCTTTCTCTGACATCTTGGAGATCCTGAAGCAGAGAGGTGATTGGCAATCCCTCCCCCCTTCTGAGGAGGAGTCAGTGCTGCTGAAGGCATTTGGTGCTCGCCCTTCCTCCTCCTGGGTCACTCCGCCCTTCGATGAGTTAATGGAGCTGATTGCTCGAAGGGCGTGGGAGACGCCTGACACGGTGGAGCCAGTCCCTAGAAAGCCTAATAAGTATATTACTGCACCCCAAGACAAGGCTTTTCTAACAAAAGGAGTTCCAGTGGATGCTATGGTGGTGGCAGCGGCCACGAAAAAGGAGATGTCGGAATCTTCCTCATCTGTCCATCCCCCTAACAGAGATTCTAGGACTATGGACAGGTATGGGAAGCGCATTTTTAGTTCAGCGGCTTTTTCTGTGATCCCTGAACTATTTGACCCACTTCACACGACTACAGAGGGATCTAATCAAAGAGTTGGGAGATACCCTCCAGGGTACTACAGATGCTGCTGTTTCAGACAAGTTACAGCACAGCTCAATACCCTTACATCCATTGTAAACTCGTCCATGAGGCTGATCTCTTACACAGCCGAAGGATCGAGTAGGGCAGCAGCTTCAGCGATTGCTCTTCGTAGGCAATCCTGGATGCGCTTATGTTCATTTGCGGAAGCCTTCAAGTCTTCCTTTACTAACGCCCCATTTGATGGTGCCACTCTCTTTGGCCCCAAAGTAAAGGAGACCCTTACCCGGTGTGAGCAGGAGGGAAAGACTCTGTCTGCTGTCGGGGTCCGTTTTTCCACCCCATCCAGACCGTACCCCAAAGGGCAACGCGGTGGAAAAATGTGGTTTCAAAAACCCCAAGGATCTTTCCCAGGCACACAGGGTGATGCCCCTTCTAGAGGCAGAGGAGGGGGCAGAGGTGGAAGACGCCGCCCTGGCGGCAGAGGGGGTCCGCAAAACCAAGGTGACAGGGATACACCCCTTGGAAAACCTTTCCAGCACTCCTGAGAGGAGGCCCTACTGTCCTGCTCTGGAGGCAGTCTGGGGTCGCTTAGCTTTATACCCTCAGGCCTGGCAAAATCTTACAACAGACAACTGGGTAAAAAGCGTTGTTACCAGAGGTTACAGAATACCCTTCCTACCCCCCCCCATTCCAAAGAGAAGACTCCCAGATGTGCCGCCCCATCTGCGAGAACCTGCAGCTATAGAAATTTCAAAGCTGCTAGAAAAAGTCATCCAACCAGTCCCAGCGGACCAAAGAGGATTCGGAACTTACTCAAGGTTCTTTTTAGTTCCAAAGAAGACAGGGGACTGGAGGCCGATTCTGGACCTAAGCAACCTCAATTCCTTCGTCAAGAAAGAAAAGTTCCGAATGGTCACGCTTCAATCGATCCTTCCATTCTTACAGAAGGACGACTGGATGTGCTCAATAGATCTGAAGGACGCATACTACCACATCAAAATGGCCAGGGCGTCCAGGGATCACTTGCGCTTCCGGCTGGGAGCCAGTCATTTTCAATTTCGAGCCCTGCCCTTTGGTCTGACCTCAGCCCCCAGGGTTTTCATCAAATGCATGGCAGTGGTAGCGTCTCACCTGAGACGCCTAGGATTCCAGGTGTTTCCGTATCTGGACGACTGGCTCCTTTCTGCCACCACCCAGCGTCAACTGATACAGGCCAGGGATTACACTCTACAGCTTTGTGTTCACCTCGGAATTTCCGTAAATTTCGAAAAATCTTTTACAGCCATCACAGCATATCTCATTCATAGGAGCGGAATTGGATACGCATCATTTAATTCTAAGGCTTCCTCCAGAAAGGATAGCCTCACTACAAAGCAACATATCTCTTCTTCTGTCATCCAAGAAATCCCCAGCAAGACTGGTTCTAAAGGTTTTGGGTCTCATGGCAGCTTCTCTCATTGCGATACCCCTGGGAAGACTGCACATGAGAGTTCTACAATGGCTACAGTTTGCACAATGGTCATTCCAACAGCTACCTCTAACACACGAAATTCTGATCACAAACACATGCAAATCACACCTAGCTTGGTGGCTTCAGACTTGCAACCTTTCCAGCGGAAGACCTTTTGTGCTACCCACGCCGACAGCTACGGTGACCACGGACACTTCCCTGATAGGGTGGGGGGGCATCTTTCAGGGACAGACAGTCCAAGGCGAATGGACCAATTTGGAGTACAATCTGCACATCAATGTTCTAGAGTTGAGGGCAGTGTTCTTGGCGTTGCAACACTTTGCTCCCCTTCTTCCTCTAGGGACTATTGCAGTTCAGACGGACAACATGTCCGTAGTCTGGTACATAAACAAGGGGGAACCAAGTCTTTTCAGCTATGCAGAGAGGCCATGAGAATTTGGCAATGGGCGGAGTCCACGGGTCGCTTTCTGATCGCAACGCATATCCCGGGGTCATCCAACGTCATAGCAGACAGGCTCAGCAGAGCAATCCTGCTGCCTCACAAGTGGTCCCTCAAACAGTCAGTTGCGAAAAAGATTTTTCGCAAGTGGGGCCAGCCTTCCTGCGACCTCTTTGCGTCTCCAATGAATGCCAAATGCAGGAGCTACTTTGCCCTATTACCTCCTCCAGGGGAAGTCCCCAGGGACACGCTGGTGCACGATTGGCCCCTGGGTCTCCTGTACGCTTTTCCTCCCTTCCCTCTGATTGCAAAGTTTCTGCAGAAAGCCAACAACTTGCGAAGGACGATAATCCTCATTGCTCCGTTCTGGCCTCGTCAAATTTGGTTCCCCTTCCTTCTGGCACACCGCATTCGGGAACCCTGGATTCTGGACCCGGAGCCAGATCTTCTGACCCACTCGTCAGGGGCTCCCCACCCCTCGCTCGTGTCACTCCATCTAGCAGCTTGGCTGCTCCGCTTCCCTGCTTAGCCAGGTCTGATCTTCTTTTACCTGCAGTTCAGGATATACTAGTGGCTTCTCATAAAGCTTCCACTACAAAAACCTACACTAGTAAATGGAAGCGTTTTGTGTTCTGGGCAAATATACAGTATTTGGACCCTGTTACAGCTCCTTTGAACAAGATCTTGGAGTTTTTAACAGAATTGTTCCACCAAGGAGCTGCTCCTGCCACTTTACTGCTATTTCCTACTTTCATGTGGAAGAATGTGGGGCACCTATTATGTCTCAGACTTTGTAAGGCCTTTTTAAAAGGATCTTTCCATATTAGACCACCAGTTAGAACTCCTACATCTCCTTGGAATCTGAACCTTTTATTATCTAAATTGATGTTACCTCCATTTGAGCCAGCCTCCTCTTGTCCATTGAAATATTTGTTGTGGAAGACCCTCTTCTTGGTAGCCATTATATCCGCTAGGCGAGTATCTGAGCTTCAGGCTCTTTCCATTAAACACCCTTATCTGATCTTTCACTCTGACAGAGTATCTCTTTGGACTAACCCTTCCTTTCTCCCCAAAGTTTGCTCTATTAACATTAATCAATCCATTGAACTGCCTACCTTTTTCAAAAATCACTCCAATAAGTTGGAGTATGTTACACAAGTTGGATGTGCATAGACAACTCAGATTTTACTTGGATAGAACGAAGGATCACAGGAAATCTGATCAACTTTTTGTAGCTTTTGCTGACAACAAGAAAGGTGTAGCAGTTACTAAACGGACCCTTTCCAAATGGCTAACTGATTGCATTATATTCGTTTATGATTCTTCAGAGCAAACTTTACCTGTCAAACCCAAGGGACACTCTACAAGGTCAGTTTCGACATCCCTTGCTCATGCAGCTCGACTACCATTAGACACTTTGTGCAGCTGCCACTTGGTCTAAACCACATACTTTCATTTCTCATTACAAAGTGGACAGGGTTTCTAGGGACAGGGCAACCTTTGGTTCCACTGCTCAAGAACGTTCTCCCGTGAGTTCCTCAGGAACATGGAGCTAGGGACGCTACCCAGGTGTAAGAACAAACTGCGAGATCGAACACTCACATTTAGAAGTTATGTCCTTACCATAACGTTCCATGTGGAGTGTTCATCTTGCCTTTGTTCTTACATTCCCACCCTCAGGAAGAACGTTCAGTTTGGTGCCTGGTCTGGGTCCTTCTGCTTCTGCATACGCAGTTGTTGTGTATATATATGACGTACAGGTGTATATTAATGGATATGTGTTCTTGCATTTATTAGTTTTGCATGAGTGTGTTCTCTCTGACTGCTGGTTTGCTTGCAAACTAGATCTGAGGTAAAGGCAGAGGGGGATTGTGGGAGTTAGGTTGTCTCGAGCTTCTTCTCGATGCAGAGCTTGCAAGCGGCCGGCACGGAGCCGAGGATCGGCTCTGAACCCAGGTGTAAGAACAAAGGCGAGATGAACACTCCACATGGAACGTTATGGTAAGGACATAACTTCTAATTACCTCCCTTTGAACCAGCTTTCTCTGCAGACCTTCATTTCCTATCTTGGAAGACTGCCCTGCTCCTGGCAATAACTTCTGCTAGGTGAGTCTCAGAATTACAGGCACTAATGGCAGTGGAACCTTTCCTCATTTTCCATCGACAGTTTCTCTACGAACTAATCTTTCATGCCTAAGGTGGTTTCCAGTGTAGCTTTAAATCAAACCATCCATCTACCCACTTTCTTTCCCAATCCACAGAACAAAGGTGAGAGACTCTTGCATTCCTTGGACATTCACAGGCAGCTTCGTTACTACTTGGACAAAACTAAGGCTTTCAGAAAACCTGACCAGCTCTTTGTATCCTATGCTACAACTTCTCAAGGGAGGGCTATATCCAAACAAACCATTTCTAAATGGATAGGCTGTTGCATACGGTTCTGTTATACCCATCATGGGAAACCAGTTCCTCCTACCATTAGATCCCACTCTACCAGGGCAACAGCTACCTCTACAGCCTTTCTCAGAGGGGTTCCTACCAAGGAAATTTTAGAAGCTGCAACTTGGAGTTCAGTACACACCTTCACCAAACATTATCACTTACCTCTTTATTCTAAGTCCAGGGCGGGCTTCGCCACTGCAGTTCTGCAGGGCTTCATTGCTTCCACTAACCCTCTGATTCCTCCACCCTACCTTAGCTTTGGGACTCAACCCAAGTGTGATGACTGCAGCAGGGTAATACGATGAACATAGTACAGTTTTGTACCTACCATAAATGTAGATGTTAGTGTTCACCCTGCTGCAGTCCAGGTTACCCTCCTTCCAACCCCTCTGATCTTATGGCTAAATCTCTGCTATGCCTTACTGATGTATTTGCTTATAGCTGAAGGGATTTTGTTTGTACAGTGTTCACACCATTTGGTACTAATTTTGATCACCTTTTTGGGGGGCACCTGACATCTGGGGCAAGAAACTTAAGAAAATGGCGTCTGTTGCAGTATATGTACCCCTGGCGCTCTGACGTCTGGGAGGAGGCGACAGCAACCGACGTCGGACCAAGACTTTGGAAATCCAGCCGACTGCGGGACCGCTTGACGACAGGATAACCCAAGTGTGATGACTGCAGCAGGGTGAACACTCTAACATCTACATTTATGGTAGGTACAAAACTGTACTTTCCTCTCATTCCCTGCCCACAACAGGATTTTCTATGGTGGGCAAAGGCATGTCACCAAAACATGGGATGGGCCTTCACTCTACCCTCTGCCAGCCAAACCTTAGACCCATCAGATTATGCCTGGGGGCCCCACATGGCGGGAAGATGCATTCAGGGCATAAGGACACCAAAACAAATGCATCTACATATCCACCAAAAAGATGCTAGCTGTTCAAAATGCCCTGACAGCCTTCAAGGACTTCATCTAGGACAACTACTGATGAAGACTGACAGCACCACGGTTGTGGTATATAAACAAGCAGGGGGGCACGCACTCATACCCATTTTGCAGATTAGCCATGGCACTGTGGGGCACAGCTTTGGCTTGCCAAATACATCTTCAAGCTAAATTCCTGCTAGGAAAACAAATACTCCGGCAGACGATTTAAGCAGAAACCTTATGGACCCTCACGAGCGGAAACTTATCATGCTGAAGACTTGTGGATCTAAAGAAATGGGGGAGCCCAGACGTACATCTATTTGCCTCTCCACAAAATGATCAATTGAAAGGTTCTGCACAAGGACTTATCACAGACAAGCATGGAAAGTGGACGCCCTATCCTTTAGTTGGAAAAAAAACATCACTTTATGCCTTTCTTCCCAATGTCCTACTAAGTCGGACAAGAGAAACCAAAGATACTAATTGCCTCTTACTGGCCCTGCCAATACTGGTACCTAATCCTAAGGAACTTGTCTCAATACCCAGCTTGGGCCTTACCTCAGACCTCAACTACTGTCCCAGCAAAACAATCGGATCCTGCACAATCAACTCCAGACACTGAACCTGGCAGCATGGCTGATCATGTAGTTATACAAACACCTCTCCATAAAGCTGTGATGGATGTCATTTTGGAAGCCAGAAGGCTTAGTACTAGAAAATCTTATTCTGATAAATGGAAGAGATTTTGTTTGGAATCGAGCACAAGGAACTGATGCAGCAGAACCAAATATTCCTCTGATATTACAATACTTGACTGCGATGCTTGACAAAGGCTCATCTTTTTCATCAATTAAAATCCATGCCTCTGCCATTTCGGCTCATTACAATACAGAGCCACCAATCTTTTCTCATCGTTTACTAAAGCAGTATCTTAGAGGAGCCAAAAATTTAAGGTCTCCTAAAAGATCACCAATACCTGCATGGGACCTCAATTATGTGTTGGAAAAGCTCACCCTGCCTCCATTTGAACCAGCTGCTACTGCTGATAGAGTTCTTATGGAAAACAGCTCGGCTACTAGCAATTACTTCAGCAAGAAGTGTCCCGGAGCTACAGGCCCTCCTGGCTGTGGAGCCTTTTATCATATTTTACACAGACAGGGTGAGGACAAATCCAACATTTATGCCTAAGGTGGTTTCCAGTGTGGCTCTTAACCAAACTATTCATCTGCCAACCTTTTATCCAAATCCGCAGAACAAGGGTGAGTTCTGCACTCCTTGGACGTACACACACAGCTAAGATTGTACTTGAGCAAGGACTAAAGCTCTAAGAAAAACTGAGCAATTACTAGTGACATGCTGCAGGATCAGAAGGAAAGACTGTTTCAAAGCAGACCATTTCAGAGTGGATAAGCCACTGCATTCGTTTATGCTACTTACACCATGGCAAACCTGTGCCCAAGGGCATTAGGTCTCATTCCACCAGTGCTGCAGCTACTTCAGCAGCCTTTCTCAGAGGAGTACCAACCAAAGACATTCTAGAAGTTGCTACTTGAGTTCTGTTCACACCTTTACAAAGCATTATATGCCTCTCTACTCAAGTCCGGGGCAGGCTTTGCCACTGCAGTTCTGCAGGGCCTTATAGCCACACCTAATACTGTTTAGCTCCAGCCTCCCAACCATAGCTTTGGGATTCTACCCAAATGTAATGACTGCAACAGTGAAACACTATAGTACAGTTGTGTGCACTTGCCATAAATGTAGATGTTAGTGTATTCACTGTTGCAGTCAAGGTTACCCGCCCATGACATCTGGGGCAAGAAAAACTAAAGAAAATGGCGTTGGCTGCTTGTTTTATACCCCTGACGTCATGGAAAAGGAGACAGCAACCGACGCAGGACCCAACAGATTGGAATTCAGGCTGACTGAGGGCAACCTGCCAGCAGATTACCCAAATGTAATGACTGCAACAGTGAATACAATCTACATTTATGGCAAGTGTACACAACTGTACTTTCTCTGCACTGCCCTTTGGCTTACCTACTGCGCCCAGGGTATTCACAAAGTGCCTAACTCCCGTTATTGCATTTTACAGGCAAAGAAATATTCAAATATACCCATACCTGGACGATTGTATAATTCGGGCAGAAAGCCAGGACATACTTTTGAATCCTCTGGCTTTTGTGCAAAGGGTGCTAAATTGTCTGGGGTACACCATAAACGAAAATAAAATTGCACCTGGTAGTCTGTCAAATGATATTCCTGGGAGCAAGCTTGAATACAACTTCCCAGATGGCTTTCCTCAGCCAGAGAAACTAATTTGACTAATTTTAAACAAGTAGCCACAAAAACCCTGCTATCTGCAAAGCAAATACTACAAGCCTTGGTGTTCATGGCCTCCTGCATTCTTCTAATTCCATATGCAGGATTGCATATGAGGAAACTGCAGTGGTATCTAGAGACTATGGGGTCAACATTCTCAGGATCTAGAAGCAGTGATTCCTGTCATACCTTGCCTATGCCTAGAGTTCCTTTGGGCATAGGCCTGCCACCAAAACAAGGGACTACCATTCACACTACCCCCTGCCGCCCAAATCCGAGCGAACTCATCAGACTCTGCATGGGGGGCTCACCTGACAGGAAGGTGCATTCAGGGCAAATGGAACCAAAGTCAAATGCACCTGCATATCAATCAAAATGTTAGCTGCACAGAATGCTGACACCTTTCAAGGACCACATTCTTCCGGGACAATTAATGGTAGACTGACAACACCACTGTTGTGGTACATAAGCAGGAGGGACAGTCTTGCCCCCCTCTGTAGACTAGCCATGGCATTGTGGAACACAGCCCTGAAATACCAAGTGAATCTACAAGCTCAATTCCTGCCATGAAAACTAAGTACACTGGCAGACTAAACAAACCTCATGGGCCCACACAAGTGGAAACTGGAACAAAAGATTTTCAACATATTAAGCAAATGGGGGAGCCCAGATATAAACCTGTTTGCCTCCCCCCCAGAACTATCAATTGGACAAATTCTGCACAAGGACTTCACACAAGCTTGGAAAATGGATGCTCTGTCCTTCAGCTGGAAAAAACTTTCAGTTTATGCCTTTCCTCCACTGCCCCTGCTCTCCAAAGTACTACTAAAGATCAAGCAAAACAGACCAAGGACTATTTTGATTGCACCAGACTGGCTGTACCAACACTGGTACCTCCTTTTGCGCAGTGTCACTGTTGGCCCCATGGCACCTCCCTCAGGCTCCTATGCTATTGTCTCAGCAGGTGAACCGGATTCTGCACCCTCAGCTTCTGACACCGAACCTAGCAGCCTGGCTATTACCTAATCTCTCCTTTACCATCCATCCGTAAACTAGTGATGGATATCATTTGAGGCAAGGAGACCTAGTACTAGAGAAATCTTATACTGCAAAATGGAAAAGGTTCTGTCCCCGGAACTCATCTCAAGGGGTGAGCACAGCAGTGCCCAATTTACCTCAGATTTTACAATACTTAACTGAGATGCTTCACAAGGGCCTGTCTTTCTCCATAATTCACGCTTCAGCCATTTCAGCTCATAACACAGAACCTCCCCTCTTCTCTCATCCACTGCTCAAGCAGTTCCTCAGAGGGGCCAAAAATGTAGCCACCCAGGAGAGCAACACCAGCCTGGGACCTTAACTTTGTATTGGAGAACCTCACTCTTCCTCCTTTCGAGCCAGCTGCTACTGCAGACTTCCTTTAGCAATCACTTCAGCAAGAAGGGTATCTGAATTACAGGCCCTTATGGCAGTGGAGCCTTTTATCATTCACGCAGACAGGGTGTCCCTGTGCACCAATCCCTCTTTCATGCCGAAGGTGGTATCCAGTGTGGTCCTTAATCAGTCCATTCATTTGCCAACTTTCTTTCCTAACCCACAGAACAAAGGGGAACGGATACTGCACTCCTTAGATGTGCACAGACAACTTAGATTCTGATTGGACAGGACTAAACCTCAAAGAATCTGAACTGGTGGCATTTGCTGCAGGGGCAGAGGGCAAGGCTATTTCAAAGCAAACCATTTCCAAATGGATAGGCCATTGGTTTCATTTCTGCTACAAGCACCATGGAAAACCTGTCCCACAGGGGCTCAGACCCTACTCAACCAGGGCTGCATCTACCTTTACAGCCTTTCTCTGAGGTATCCCTACCAGGGACATCCTAGAAGCTGCTACCTGGAGTTCTGTACTTTAAAAAAGCATTATCATCTGCCAATTTTCCGTAAATCCAGAGCTGGCTTTGCCACTGCAGCCTTGCAGGGCCTTTTAGCTGGTCCTAATGCTAAACTCCTCCCAACCTTGGCTTTGGGAATCTACCTAAATGTGATGACTGCAACAGTGAAACACGAACATAGTGCAGTTGTGTACACTTACCATAAATGTAGATGTAGATGTTAGCGTAGTCACTGTTGTAGTCACTGTTGTAGTCCTGGTTACCCTCCCTCCACCCCCTTCTTTTGGCTATACCTCTGCTCTCCTTGACTATGCTCAAAAGCTTTTTGGTATATTTGCTTTTTTGTTTGAGGTATAACCTTTGGCTCCACAGTGCTCCAGAATGTCCTTCCATGAGGGCCACCCTGGGGACTCTGTCCCACAGGTTGAAGACCAAATGAAGTAAACTACTTCAGATAAAGAAGTTATGTACTCACTATGTTTCGATTTAGTAGTTGTACTTCAGTCTTTAACCGTTCCCCCGACCTTGTCACTATTGTCTTGGCCATGTATATGGAAGATTAACATTCCAGGAGTGTCCATTGTTATGCTTTTGCTCTGTTTTTTGGGCTGGCAGTAGTGGTAAGACGTCAGATGTATGTTATATATTGAGCAACAAACTATGAAGGGAGGAAGGAGGCAGGGCATTATGGGTAAGGGGAGGAGCTTGGAGCTCTGATCAAATGCTGGAATATGCAGCCATGTCTGATCAGATACAGATCCGTAACCCATAGGTTGAAGGCAAATAGAGTGCAGCTACTGGGATGGAACGTTATGGTGAGTACATAACTTTTCATTCCTCAACTGATGGGTTCAGATCAGAGACTGATCTCAGCCACTTCAGCCAGATCGGATCAAAGAATTCTGTAGCTCCTCCCTTCACCCATTTGTTATGCCAGAATAACATCGTTTCCATTTGCCTCCATTCAGCTTCAGACACTGATCCTGTTGCTGTTGAGTTTTGACATTTTATGTAGCCTTATGAGTTATTGTCTCACATTTTTAATTTTGTATTCTAGTTCTACTTCCTGCTCTTGAAGTACCATCATCCAACCACTACCTTTCTTTCCACTCCACTAACTGCCTTGATTATAGCAAGCTCAGATGCTCATAAGCCTAGTACTTATTATAGAGCAGGAACTTCTTATTGTAACATTAGTTAATGTCTGTTATGTACTTCACAAATAAAGATTCTAGTTGTCTACTGATGTACTATGATCATCGTGTTTCACTATTGCAGTCATTACAATTGGGTTATCCTGCTGGCAGGCTACCCGCAGTTTGCCTGAATTCCAAAGTCTAGGTCCAGCGTTGGTTGCTGTCGCCTCCTCCCTGACGTCAGTGTGCCAGGGGTATAAAAGATGCAGCAGACGCCATTTTCTTAAGTCTTTCTTGCTGCGTGGTGCCCGAAGAAAAGGCAGTTCACAAGTGCCGGTCGGCCGACTACTGAGATTTTCTTGTTAGAATTTCAGATCCAAAGTCTTCATTAAAAGCTAAGTACCCCATTGGGGAAACTTTTCTTGCTCCAGACCAATGTCAGAAAATGTTAATTGTATTTCTTGTGGGAAGCAAATACCTCCATAAGGACTTCCATTCCTACTGTAGTCCTTCCCTAGGCCCTGATCACGACATTGCCAATTCTGTTTTGTGCTAGATTTAACCATCGCACTATTAAGCATCTGCAAGATTTTGCATTTCACTATTTTGGCAGAAGGTTTAATTACACAATGTCGTCTGATAGCCATCAGACTACTGCAATTCAAAAGAAACGCAAAGAAAAGGACAGGCATCCGAGGTCCAAAACTGATTAGACTGCTTCTAAGCCAGTCAATGGTTCTGAGGCGCTTCCGCAGCCCCTGACGCCTGCTACTTTAGAGCCGCAGGCCACTTCAGACTCCCACGTGGGGCCAACTAGGCCACTGGAAACTCAAGGTATTGGAACCTCCTAAACTATTCCCTCAGATGGGTCCGGAGCCGCCGAGCAGGCATCTGCTTCTGAGGGTGTTTTCAGACCTACACAGTTGTTAAAACGACTTCAGCTTCAAAGGCAAAGACTAAAGCACCTATAAAGACCAAGAAACAAGTACAACAGCCCCATGTACAGGCCTCCATGCCTAAAAAAACAGATGCTCAAAATGGCCAAAGACCTAATTACTTTAATCAGGGGTTCCCATCCCCCTCCTAAGAGGCCTAGGCAAGAGAGTATAAATCTTCAGATCAGGTTTCCATTTATTCCGATTCCTCTTCTGATCAGGAATACTCTCTTCAGCATCAGAATCCTCATATAGAGGAAGAATCTATCCCTTCAGCCTCCCCTCTTGAGGATTATTCTTTTGGGGAAACTCTGCATACCTTGAGGGAGCTCTCCCACTGGGAGAGCCAAGATTCAGAATCTACGAAAAGGCTCAGACTTCCTTTTACTACCTCAGCACAGACCCCTTGCTATTCCACCTGTTAGACATTGTAAATGTGTTTTCAGAGTCCAGTCTGACTCCTGACTCTACCTCCAGCTCCTGTTAAGCCAGACAGATACTACAGGGTTCCTGATTCACATAAAATTCTTTCTAAGAACCCTGCTGCTGACCCAGAAATCTCTCAGGGTCCCAAAGGGGTCAAGGCTTCCACTGCAAAAAATCCTACCCCCTCTGACGGATTCTAGGGCACTGGACAGATGGGGAAAAAAGATGTACATTTTTGCTACCTTGGCTATAAGGGCTTTAAATTGTTAGTTTCATATGCTTAAATATCAGCAATATATTATGTCACTGCTTAAACAGCAAATGTTAAATTCTGAATGTGCAGAAAACAAATGCAGGATTTATTGCATGCAGCTGAACAAGTCGGAAAACATACTTTGCAGTGTGGTTTTGATTCTCTGGAGGTCTCCTGCAGGGCCGCTGTTACGGGTTCTGTCATTAGGAGGCATGCTTGGTTAAAGGAACAGAATCTGCCTGATCATGTTAAAGCGAAATTATTAGATGCTCCATTACAGCATGATACTTTGTTTGGTGTTAAAGCAGAAGAGGCGTTGAAGAAAATGGAGGACAAAGCTAAATCTATGCAAACAGTCAATGATTTCTTACAGGTACAGCCTCCAAGATTTAGCAGGCACTGGCCTACAAATAATTGGTCCTTTCCAGTGTCAGGCCAGAAAGAGGCAGATACAGATGCCCTAGAGGCAGATCCCAGCCCCAAGGTTCATACAGGTCTAAGCAATGGGGTACTTTCTACCTCCAAAAGTGGAGAAGACAAATCACAGCCATACAGGAAGCAGTCCCAATGATTTCCCCCTGCCAGCGCCAAGAACTTATCTTCTGGCAGCACCTTTAGGGGAAAACTAGCACTTTTTTCTCTAAATTGGCACGTAATAACCCAGGACAAATGGGTCTTGGATATAGTGTCACAAGGCTACAGGTTTCACTTTCACACCCTGCCAAAGGCAAATGGTTTGCCAGACCTGCCAAAAAATCAATGGGCAGAGGCACAAAAGCAAGGGTCATCCCTCATGGACATGAGGGCCATTCAGCAAGTACCACAGCAAGAGCAGGGACAAGGATTTTACTCTACTGTTCTTGATGCCCGGAAAGGACAAAGCCTGAAGACCAACACTGGACCTATCTATTCGAAACGCATCTGGATATTCCAAGATTCAAAATGTTGACTCTGCAGCAGCTTCTGCCCATGCTGGGCAAGGAGGCTTGGCTTGTGACTTTAGACCTAAGAGGCATACCTGCATGTCCCAGTCATGCAGAAGATACCGCAGATTCATAGCTGGCTCAATGCACTACCAATTCTTTGCACTGCCCTTTGGCTTAACTACTCCGCCCAGGGTTTTCACAAAATGCCTGACTCCAGTAATTGCATTTTGCAGGCAAAAAGGAATACAAATATATCTTTACTTGTTCTCTGCTTGAATAAGGCAGTCTTCCAAGGACGTTCTACTACAGCATCTGGCGTTTGTAAAAGGATTACTAACATGCCTAGGGTACACAGTAAACGAAAAGAAATCAAAACTAGTACCCTCTCAAGAGAGATTCTTGGGTGCAAGCGGCTTATCTCACGCTAGACAAAGGCAACTGACAACTTATTTCAAAATGTTGGCAAAGACCCAGTTATCTGCAAGAAAAATTCTGCAGGCTTTTGGCTTCATGGCATCCTGCATTCTGCTAATTCCATATGCAAGACTGCATATGAGGAAACTTCAGTGGTATCTAAAAAGTGTGTGGACTCTACATTGCCATAGCCTGGAAACGATTACCCTCATTCCCTGCCTGCAACAGGAGTTTCGATGGGCAAAGGCCTGTCACCACAACAAGGGGCAGCCATTTGCTTAACCCACAGCCTGGCAGATATTAACCGATGCATCAGATTATGCCTGGGGGGGCCCACATGGCAGGAAGATGTATTCAGGGCACATGGTCCGCAAGCCAAATGCATCTACATATCAACCAAAAAGATGCTAGCTGTTCAGAATGCCCTGACTGCTTTCAAGGATCTACTTCATCCGGGACAACTACTGATACTGACAATACTGCAGGCATGTGGTACATAAACAAGCAGGGAGGCACTCATCCTACCACCTATGCCGACTAGCCATGACTGTGGGACACAGCATTGACTTACCAAGTACATCTGCATGCACAATTCCTGCCAGGTAAGATACTCTGGCAGACGAACTAAGCAGAAACCTCATGGATCCCCACGAGTGGAAATTGGATCCACAAGTTTATTTGCCTCACCTCACAACTGCCAGCTACAGAGATTCTGCACAAGGACTTATCACAAGCAAGCATGGAAAGTGGATGCTGTATCTTTCAGCTGGAAAAACTTAACAGTATATGCCTTTCCTCCACTGCCTCTCCTCCCCAAGGTACTCCTAAAAGTCGGACAAGAGAAGCCCAAAATGATACTGATTGCCCCAGACTGGCCCCGCCAGCACTGGTTCCTAATCCTAAGAAACTTCTGTATACCCAGCCTGGACATTACCTCCCATTCCTCACTTACTGTCACAACACAACAATCTGATCCTGCACAGCTAACTCAAGACCTTAAATCTGGCAGAATGGCGGATAATGTAGTCATTCAAAACGCACCTCTTTCTAAAGCGGTGATGTTATTTTGGAGGCCAGGAGGCCTAGTACCAGAAAATCTTATGCTGAAAAATGGAAGAGATTCTGTGCTTGGAACCAGGCACAAGGGATTGACACAACTCTACCAAATATTCCTCAGATTTTGCAATATTTAACTGATGCTGGACAAAGGCCTATCCTTTTCATCAACTAAGATTCATGCCTCTGCCATTTCAGCTCATTACAACACAGAGCCGCCTGTTTTTTCTCATCCTTTATTAAGGCAGTACCTCGGAGGAGCCAAAAACTTAAGGTCTCCAAGGAGATTACCAATACTGCATGGGACCTCAAATATGCCTTGGAAAAACTCACCCTGCCTCCTTTTGAGTCAGCTGATATAAAAGTTTTATCATGGAAAGTAGCTCTGCTCCTAGCAGTCACCTCTGCAAGCCGAGTCTCAGCTACAGGCACTCATGGCTGTGGAACCTTTTATTTTTCCATCCAGATAGGGTTTCTGAGGACAAACCCGACATTTATGCCTAAGGTAGTGTCCATTGTGGCTCTTAACCAAACTATTCATTTACCTACCTTTTATCCAAACCCACAGAGTAAGGGTGAGAGACTTCTGCATTCTTTGGACATACACAAGTGCTTCTACTTGGACAGAACCAAGTCTTTCAGAAAGACTGAGCAATTACTAGTGGCATATGATGCAGGATCACAAGGAAAGGCTATCTCAAAGCAGACTATTTCAAAGTGGATGGGCCACTGCATTCGTTTCCGCTATTCACAACATGGCAAATCAGTGCCTAAAGGCATTAGGCCACATTCAACCAGAGCAGCCGCCACTTCAGCAGCCTTCCTCAGAGGAGTACCAACCAAAGACATTTTAGAGGCTGCAACCTGGCATTCAGTGCACACTTTTACAAAGCACCATGACTTACCACTCTACTCTAAATCCAGGGCAGGCTTTGCCACTGGAGTTCTGCAGGGCCTCATAGCCGCTCCTAATCCTGTTTAGCTCCAGCTTCCCAACCTTAGCTTTGGGATTCAACCCAATTGTAATGACCAACAGTGAAACACTATGAACCTAGTACAGTTGTGTACATACCATAAATGTAGATGTTAGTGTATTCACTGTTGTAGTCCAGGTTACCCTCCCACCATCCCCCTTATCTTTGCTGGAATTTATCTGTACTTCTCTATTCTATGCAACCTATGTGGTGTATTTGCTTGTAGATGAAGGAAAAATTTACCTTGGTGCATGCATGCTTTGACATATTTTTAGCCTACCCTTTTGGGGGCAGCTGACATCTGGGGCAAGAAAAATTGAAGAAAAATGGCGTCTGCAGCATCTTTTATACCCCTGGCGCACTGACGTCAGGGAGGAGGCGACAGCAACAGACGCCGGACCTAGACTTTGGAATTCATGCAGACTGCAGGTAGCCTGCCAGCAGGATAACCTAATTGTAATGACTGCAACAGTGAATACACTCAACATCTACATTTATGGTAAGTACACAACTGTACTTCATCTGTAAATGTTGTAATTGCTATGTAAATTGTTAATCGCTATGTAATCTAATGTAACTGCTGTCTGTTTTAACTGTGGAGCTTTTCTCCCCGGGCCTCCGCTGAAAATGGACCTACGTCCAGTCGGACACTCCCGGTCCTCAAATATAAATAAATCATTGGTCCTTTCCCATCTGATAATCTTTCCATTAGTCCCCGATGGGTTCATTGCCCTTGGAACCACGTCTGCTTAATACCAAGGTCGTGCCGGCCAAAAACTCACTAGGTAAGCTTCTACCCACATTGCCATTCTCCCTGTAGCCTCAGATCTCGTTTGCCGCGTAGCTGTAAAGCTGTTTCAGCCGAGCTCTCAGCTAAGTGGAAACTCTATCTTGCGGAAAAAATTGTTTGACTTGTATTCATTACTCTTTATATTTAATTTGCACCTTTTTCACTTCTAGTTCTACCCATTTGGTAATCGTAAGTGCCATTGGTGGTACGGACGTCTCTTTACCCTTGTGGTATTCCTTGAATACCATCGCTGGTATTTCTCATTCCCTTTTTCTGTCTAGTTTGACTCTTTGGATAGATACTCTGTGTATTTAGATTGGCAGAGAAAGTAGAATTTGCATTTTTCTCTGAAGACTTTAACTTGTCTGATAAGGGTACATCTGGTTTCAAGCATTGTACTTCATGAAATGGTAAACTTCCAAATAGTGACTCTCGTAATTGTTTATTGCTTGGGGGTGCCCCATCTTTTGGTGCAACCTCCCTGAGAGATGTCAGTTTCAGCCAGCATGCACTGAACGAGTGCAAGTATAAGTTAATGATGTCGCTTGGGATTCTGGATACTGGCTAAGGCTCTTGCCACCCCTATATAGTACCTTTTTAGCCAAGGTTCAAATGACAAATTCACCAGTGTAACAGGTACAAGCAAAATCCTGAGGGTAATGTAGAAGTGTAAACCTCAAAATGCATTCACTCGGGCTCCTTAAAATGGAGAACATCGACATCTGTGCAGTGACAAAGGCCTGGTTCGAGGCTCCAGAGAACCCCTGCATAACCAGGCTATAATTCATACCACACCTTTCGGCCACCTAACCTGGACTGAAAAACTAAAGGCGGCGGCGTGTCCATATTCATTTAAGGAAATCCACACCTCAAGGCTAGTTGCTCAGCATAATGCAGCCGAGATTATCCAAGTGCAACTAACTCTGGGCAAGACCGCAATTCAAATTGTAACTTGCTACAGATCCCCCACAATGCCCCAGGATTCCCACTCATTTCTTGCACTGGAAAATATTAGGGTACATCCTAACTCCCTCCATAATGGGCGATTTCAACTACCCCACCATTAATGTGGAAAACTACTCTTGTACCAACTCTCTTGCTCAACGTTTTCTGGAATTCATAAATTCCAATGCCTTGGATCAACTTATCCACACCCCCACCAGGGGGAGCAAACCTGGTCATTACCAACATGGGCAACTGGTGTTCCACACCAGAGGTAAATTCCTCTGTCAGATCCGACCACAAGCTAATCACCCTAGACATCCACATCCCACCCCCGCCCCCCATTAGGGAAACAACTAAAAAAAATTTCTCCAAAGCCAACTTTATGCTTGATAGAAGTGGCAAACTTAACGACACCCATGCAGACACAAGAAAAGGTATGACTGCTGAATCCTACACAAATGCACTTTATAAGCACTTACACAAGTGCATGCTATCTGTAACAGACCCAAGATGTTATCCTCCAAAAAAGAAGCCAGTGTCTGGTGTTCCCCTGCCATAAACTCTACAACAGAAGAAAAACTGTTGCAAAATAGTAAAATCCTATGGTTGGAAACTCCCTGGTCAGCCTCTAAAAAGCTGTGATCCTTCATAAAATTCTCCAAAGCTAGTTATGAAAACAAAATCGCCACTGATACTAAAGACAAACAAAGCATTCCTATAGCTATGTCAAGAATCTGAATGGCAACACTCAGATCTGCCCTAACAGCACAATGGCACTAAATATACTGAACCAACTGATATTGCCAACATTCTGGCAGTTAACCCCTCTCACCCCCTAAAGGGCCCATCTCTGTACCGGAAGAATGCAAAGTTTCTGTAATCATGGCTGTACAGGTAAAAACCACTCTAAAGCCAGGAGCACAGCATCCATGGGACCTAACATCCCATGCAGTGTTCTACATGAACTACAGAATGAACTGGCACCCCACCTAAGCACCATGTTCATTCATAGCCTCACCTCAGGCTTTGTGCCCACTGAATGGCGCACATCGACTGTTCTCACTTCAAAGGGGGAGCCACCACGGACCCTGGGAGCTACCGCCCCATTAGCCTGGTCTGCAAGGCCATGGAACGTATCATTGAACTTGTAAACAAAGACATTGGTAATCTCCAAACTCTGGACCTCACCCAGTTTGGGATTGTAAAAGGCCGATCATGTCTTCTAAACCTGATGGACTTCTTTGAAGCAGTCACCAAAACCGTAGATGGGGGTAAGGTGGTTCACACAGCCTATTTAGATTTCGCCAGGTTTTGGATGCCATCCCCCACTCTGGAATTACAGATACTCACTAAACTAGGAATGAATCCCTATGTCACAAGATGGGTTGCCAAATGGCTCACTGACAGAACCCACACTAAAAGTAGCAGACTCCAAATCTGACTTCAGACAAGTGGAGTACCACACGGTTCAGTCCTGGGTCCTCTCCTGTTTGTTAGCCTGTACTTCAAAGAAGTAGATAACACAGAAGGCCATTGGCTAACTTAAGTTTGCAGATGACTGCAAACTTGGAGCCTTAATCGAAACTCCTAATGATGTGGACATAATAAAAAAAGGGCCTCACTGAGACAGATGCTTGGTGTCAAAACCATAGCCTCAAGCTCAAAAGTGCATAGTCATCCCCTTGGGTAAAAACTCTGTACCCATGGGCTACCACATAGGTGGAGTGTACTTAACACTGAAAGTGTGATAAGAGACCTTGGGGCACAGGTGGGCAGTAGTCTCTCCTTTGATCACATCACCACAGTAGTCCAGTAAGTCCTGTGTGGCACACCATCACAGGGTTTCTCATCCAGGAAAAGAGGTCATTGTTCCCCTCTACTAGTCACTCATTAGACCCATTATAGAGTACAACACCCCCTTTTGGTATGTACCGCACAAGACATCTACAGCAACTGGAAAGGCCGCAGAAACACCTCTGAGGATTACCAGCCTCAAACAGATGCCTTACGCAAACATTTTCAAACTTCAGCTTTACTCAGTCGCATATCGCCTACTCAGAGGCGATCTCTGCCTAACATACAAAGCTATGTCAAGCCCAGAGCTGTTGGACATGCTCCACTTAAAGAAATCCCAATCCCTCAAAGCTACACGCTCTAGGGACCTAAACCTTGTCACCACAAACTGAACATGCTGGAGGGATAAATTCTGTCCCAGAGACTTCCCATACTCTGGAACAAACTACCTATCTATGTCAAAGTTCCTCATTAGCACTCCAAGAAAAATCTTGATTGGATGGGAAATAGGAAATTCACCCCAGGGATCACCTCTGGGGCTCTGCTCATCAGGGACACAGGAAAATAATTTTATTGGTTGGCGGAAGCCAGGGTGCCTTTTTGGCTTGGCTTATATAGGCCCTAGGGCCAATAGCCTAGTACCTAGTTTGAAGGGCCTACTTGTCACCTTTTCAGAGGCACTTTCTGCGACTGAGGTCTCAACCTCTCCTAAGGATAAGAAAAGGCCCCATTTGGTTCCCTCTTCACCCTCTGGTGATCAGGGTAAGTCTGTGAAACCTAAAGTACAAAAGCTATCTTTGGCGCATGAGTCTGCCTTGTCAGCACAGACCTAGTCTGCTGCAGTTACGACTTACTATATCGGCGCCAGCTTCAGCTCAGTCTCCAGCACTAAGTATAGACTTTGCCTCGCCTCCTAAAACTTTGGCACCTGGTGCCGCTGCGGCACAGTGCACACCTTCTATGCCTAACACTGCAGTGACAATTGAACCTCCTGTATTGGCTGAGTGCCCCTTCAGCACTGAGCTCTTTTACAGCCTTGACAAGAATGGATTTGACCCCACTGCTTTCGGTCTCTAAACTTGAGACATCGGTGGTAGATTCCACGCAATGGACCTGATACTCCATTCATAGACCTGTTTCTAGGCCAAGTGTATAGCCTGTTAGATCGACCTGACTCTCCATTGGGAGTATCCACTAGATCCACCAGGAACCTTTCAGAACTTGATGTGTTGTGGATCAGCTGGTGGCAGCTAGGGGGATACCCACACCTTCCAGGACCCATCCTCCTGCAGGACTTGGGGTTGACTTCTCCACAGACTTTATCCTGTTCTCCTTTAACCATTCTGGTTCCAAAGCCTCCTGCTCAGATGTCTTTTTCGAAACCCCGTATCTTGGCACCTGTAGTGGACCTCAGAGGCTCCAGGACTGTCCCTTTAGTCCTTTGTTCTTGCTGAACCAGTCCCTCCTCAACCCTGTGATTGGGCTGCTGGCTCTTCGTGTCGTGGTATGGTTGAGTTTTTTTTTGGTTCCATCCTCTATGCCAGCAGCTTTGTCTGCATTGATCCTGCTTGATGCTCCATCCTTGGGAGCAGGTTTGGTGGAGTGGGGTGTGACCCTGGTTCCGAGCTTGTCCTCTGTTCTTTTTCACTGTTGCAGTCCTCACACTTGGGTTATCTGCCTGCAGGTAGCCCTCAGTCGGCCCGAATACCAGAATTTTGGGATTTCTGTGTTGGATGATGTTGCCTCTTCCATGACATCAGGTCGTCAAGGGTATAAAACATGCAGCTGATGCCATTACATCAGTCTATTTTGCCCAGCAGGAGCCCGAAGCAGTTAAGTGCCGGTCAGCAGCTACCTGAAATTTTCGTTTTAAGAGTTTCAAACCTGAAGTCTTCTAAAGCTAAGTACCCCGTTGGGGATTCTGTTTTTTCTTGCTCTAACCAATGTCAGAAAGTTAACAATTGTCTTGCCTGTGGAAAGCAAATGCCTCAGATTTTCATTCTTACTGCTTCACCTTTTTAGGCCCAGACCACAATGTCCCTCACTGTTGGTTTTCTGCCTTGTTTAACACAGGAACCATTCATTGTCTAGTTATT
Organism: Protopterus annectens; assembly: GCF_019279795.1. Lineage (NCBI taxonomy): Eukaryota > Metazoa > Chordata > Ceratodontiformes > Protopteridae > Protopterus > Protopterus annectens. Next base: position 657,148,980 of record NC_056747.1, read on the forward strand.
TTTGCAACTAAATTATTTCACTGTTCTCAGTTTTCCGAAATGGCTTCGGTAAGCCATCCGACTGCCGATCTTCTGAAAGTGCAAAGACAGACCACATAATTCAAAAACTGCAAACGATTCTTCCGTTAAGCTAGTTGCCAGTCCACCAGTACTCTGAGGCCCCTGTGCAGCCCCTGATGCCCGCTTCTACATATTCACAGGCCTCTGCTGAGATGCATTCTGAGTCCAGTATGCTGCGAGATGCTTGTAACTCAAAACGGCAAAACCACAAACTGAAATTGGAAACAAACAGCTGGAGGGAGACCACAGAAGGCACACGTAGATCAAGTAAAATACAGAATTTATTGTCTAGCACTTTTCGTTTGTACTCTAAAACAAACTTCATCAGACAAGTTAAAACACAAAAACTCAACCATATATAAAGACAAAGTAATTGGGTAATTACCACATCATTTAAACATAATAAATTAAGTGCTATCAATAAAGCAATCAAAAATACAACTTTTTTATATAAGCTTTTAAAGAAACATTTTCAGAAAAGCCTCATCAAAAAAAGCTTATTCTAAATAGCATAATCAAAGAATGGACAGGCACCTAAACGATAACACTCACTCACAATATTCAAGACTTATAAAATTGTTTAAAATAAAAAAGTATATGACCAAACAATGTACTAAATAACCAGAATGTACTGCCAAGAAATGTAATACATATACTTGTTGATAATTTATAATACTAAGTAAAATATAAAATCGACTACAAAAATATAACAGATATTTATAAGAATTTATATACAAAATCTATCTAATATGTATGTATAAGAACAACCTATTAATATATATATAAAAATAAAAAATACACATACTAATAGCATGTCCTATTCATCTTAATAAACTTTTCATGCTGCGAGATGCTCTTCGACTATGGAACCTGCCAGATGTCTACCTTGGATGAGTCTGGAGCTGCTGTGTAGGCACCGGCTTCTGAGGGTGTATTTTGACCTACTGATGTTCGTATTAAACTTCATTTTCCGATCCCCCCTCAGGTCCTGTGTTCGCATTATGCCTAGAAAACAGATGTCCGAAGCGCATGCTGAAGATCCCATGCCACAAAAACAAATGCTTAGAATGGCTGAAGACTTTATTACTCTAATTACGGGAAGCCAGCCTTCCCCTGCTAAAAGACAAAATTGAATTTCTTTCTGATTCTACAGACCAGGAGTCCGATGACTGACCCTTCTGATTACCAGCAAAATACCCTTATCTACCTGAGGATTCAGATGCAGAGGAATCCATCCCCTCTGCCTCCCTTCCAGAGGATTTTTCTTTAGGAGAAACCTTGCATACCTTGAGAGCATTTCCGCTGGGAATGCCAGGACTATCTTCAGTCTAAACAGACTCGGGGGAATTTTTAGATTTGCCTCAGCACAGGCCTCTAGCTGTACCCCCTGTCCTGGATATTGTAGATGTCTTCATGGAATCCAGTCTTACTCCTGACACTTTACCACCAGCTTCTAGAAAACCTGACGGGTACTACAGAGTACCTGACTATCACAAATTTCTCTAAGAATCCTACTGTGAATCCAGAGACCATTTCCCAGGGACCTAAAGGCATTAAGGTTACTACAGCCAAAAAACTCTACCCCTTCAGACAGGGATTCTAGAACTTTAGACAGATTCGGTAAGAAGGTATATACCTCTGCAACTCCTGCCATCAGGGCTTTGAATTGCCAGTTTCGAAGTACCAGCAACATATAGAACTAATTAAACAAAAAATGGTGTTACTTCCAGATTCTGCAGAAAATAGATTTAAGAGTTGATGCATTTTGCAAACCAAGTTAGTAAACATACTTTGCAGTGTGGGTTTGCCTTAGAAGCATCTTGCAGGGCTGCTGTCACTGGGTCTGTACTGAGAATGCATGCTTGGCTGAAGGAACAAGTCTTGCCAGACCATGTCAAAGCAAAATTACTAGATGCTCCATTACATCAGGATAGTTTGGCACAAAAGCAGAAGTTCTTAAAAAGATATAAGAAAAAGCTAAATCTATGCAAACTGTCAGATTTCTTATGAGTGCAGCCACCCAGATTCAGTAGGCATTTGCCTTCAGAAAATGTCCTTTCCATTCCCTCCCATGCCTTCAGTTCAAACCCAGGGGAAACAAACCACAAAGACTAGTCTCAGGGTATGCAGAGTTCTAAATGGAGTGTTCCCACCTCAAAAATGGAGTGGTAAGCCACCCCCTTATGGGAAAAGTTCACACTGACTTTCCAATTCTTCCCAGCCATGCCCAAATACTTGCACCCCTTGGAGGAAAACTCACCCTTCATGCAAAAAAATGTCCATTACTCGGGACCGATGGGTTCTAAACGTATCCCAGGGATACAGATTCTGCTTCCACTCACTCCCAACCCCAAGTGGGTTGCCAAACCTTCCTCCAAACCATTAGGCACAGGCTCAAAAGCAAGTACTTTCCCTTCATATCAGGGCTATTCAGCCTGTTCCAGTAGAAGAAAGGGGACAGGGTTTCTACTCCAGACTGTTCCTGGTAACTCGAAAGAGTTCGTGGCACCCTATCCTGGATCTATCAATTTTCAGCACCGTTATGGTTGTCCCAAAATGCTTACACTGCAACAGCTTCTTCCTATACTAGCCAAGGATGCCTGGTTAGTCACTCTAGACTTCAAAAGAAGCTTATCTGCACGTTCCCATAAGGGAGTCTTGCAGGAAATGTCCCCATAAGGGAGTCTTGCAGGAAATGTCTGTTTCAGGGCAGGCTCTATGCACTATCAGTTCTCTGCACTTCCCTTTGACTTATCTACTGCTCCAGAGTATTCACAAAGTGCCTGGCTCCAGCCATTGCATACTGCAGGCAGGGAAATATTCAAATTTACCCATACTTGGATGATTGTCCGTCAGGATCAGGCTGTCAGGAATTGCTACTTAAGCACCTGGCATTACTTAACTGGGGTACACAATCAATGAAGGGGAATCACAACTTGCCCAGCCAACAAATTGTATTCCTGGGAGCAAGCTTGAACAACTTCCCAGATGGCATTCCTCACTCCAGAAAAACAGGTCCATTTGACAAGTTATTTCAAACTAATGGCCACCAAAACCCAGCTATCTGCAAGGAAAATACTGCAAGCCCCCAAGGTTCATGGCCTCATTGCACTGTGCTAATTCCATATGCAAGACTGCATGTGAGGACACTTCAATGGTACTTAAAGTCCCTGGGCAGAGTTTCTTTGGTGGCCAGAGGCATGCACCCACAACAAGGGACTTCTTTCACTCAACCCCTCTCCGCCCAAACCCTGACAGTAGACATATCAGACTATACATGGGGGGCTCACATGGCAGGCAAATGCATTCAGGGCATATAGAGCCCAGAACAAATTCCCCTGCACATCAGAGATGCTAGCTGTACAGAATGCTCAGACAGCCATTGAGTACCTTATCTTCCCAGGACAGCTCCTGATAGACAGCACCATAGTTGTGTGGTACATAAGCATGGGGGACGGGGGGGGGGGGACTCCTTGCCCACTCTGCTGGTTAGCCATGGCCCTGTGGAACATGGCCTTGAGCAACCAAGTGCACCTACAAGCTCAATGTCAGGCAAGCAAAATTCACTGGCAGACTACTTTTGTAGAAATCTACTTGAACCAAAGTGATTCAAACTTCTAACCCAGAGGCGGGGAACACCAGAGGTGGACCTTTTCACCTCCCTCCAAAACCACCAGTTGAGCAAATTTTGCATCAGAAACCCTCACAGCAGAGCCTGGAAGGTGCATGTCCTATCCTTTACATGGGGAAAACCCTCAGTTTGCCTTTCCTCCACTTCCCCTCCTCTCAAAAGTACTACTCAAGATCAAACAGGACAGGCCAAGGGCAATCCTTATTGCACCAGACTGGCCACACCAGCACTGGTACGCACTCCTACGCAGTCTTGACAGCAGTGCCACCCTGGCACCTACATCGGACACCTTCCCTGCTGTCTCAGCAGGAGGGACATATTTTGCATCCACAGCTGCAAACCCTAAACCTTGCAGCTTGGCTTATCCTCTGAATACACCACCAGCATCCCTTGGCAAACAGGTGCTGGGTGTCCTCGAGACCAGAAGGCCTAGTACTAGGAAATCCTAAGCTGAAAAGTGGGAAAGGTAATGTTCTTGGAGGCAGTCTCAAGGAAAGGACACAGCTGTGCCCACCTTACTTCAAATCCTTTATTAACTAGCAGAGCTGCTCCACAGAGGCCTATCCTCATCCATTAAGATTCATGCCTCTGCCATCTTAGCTCATTATAATACTGAGCAGCCACCTCTTTTCTCACCCTCATCAAACAGTTCCTGAGAGGAGCTAAAAATTTTAAGGCCCCCTAGGAGAGCTCCCACCCCCGCCTGGGACCTTAACTTTGTACTGGAGAAGCTCACCCTTTGCCCTTTTGAACCTGCTGCTTCAGCATTGTTAAACTTCCTCTCTTGGAAAATTTCCTTTTAGCTATTACTTCAGCAAGAAGAGTGTCTAGTTACAGCCACCAATGCGGAGCCCTTCATTATTTTCCATGCTGACAGGGTTTAACTCAGGACTAACCCATCCTTTATGCCCAAGGTGGTATCAAGTGTGGCTTTAAACCAATCCATCCATTTGCCAAACCTTTTTTCCTAATCCTCAGAATAAAGGTGAAAGGATCCTGCACTCCTTGGACGTGCACAGACAGCTCAGGACAGTACTAAACCTTTCAGAAAATCTGACCAACTGCTAGTTAGCTTTACTACAAGGGCAGAGGGCAAAGCCATTTTGAAGCAAATTTCCAAATTGATAGCACACTGCATCCATTTGTTACACGCACCATGGAAAACCTACCACTCTAGGGATCAAAACTCATTCCACTAGAGCTACTTCAATCTCTACAGCATTTCTCCGAGTTACTACCAGACATGTCCTGGAAGCTGCAACCTGGAGTTTTGTACACACCTTCACCAAGCATTACCACTTACTAGTTTTTCTAAGTCCGGAGCTGGATTTGCTACAGCAGTCTTACAAGGCCTGCTAGCCAGCCCTAACACCTGACTGCCTCCACCCTTCCTCAGCTTTGGGAATCGACCAAAGTGTGATGATTGCAACAGTGAAACACGTGCATAGTACAGTTGTGTTCACTTAGATAAATGTAGATGTTAGAGTGTATTCACTGTTGCAGTCCTCACATAAAGGTCATCTGGCTCCCAGTAGCCCTTAGTTGACCTGAATACCAAAGTCCTTTGTATATGAGGTCAGCTGCTGCCAGTTGTAAAACTGTTAGTGCGTCTGGTATAGAGATCGCAGATGCCATTTCCTCAGTCTCTTTTTTGCTTCGGAGCCTGAAGCAGATGCAGTTCGCACTAGTGCTAGTTGGCAGTTTACCTTTGGTTTGCTTTCCGACTATCAAGTTGAAGACTCCTTCAGATAAGTACCCCGTTGGGGATCCTCCTTTCTTGCTTTAACGAATGTCAAAGTTAACTGTCTTGCCTGTGGAAGACTGATTCCATACCATGATTTCCATTCCTATTGTGTAACTTGTTTGGAGCTGAAGCACGACATCCCTAACTGCGATCTCTGTGCTTCCTTTAGCCAGTGTACCATACGCCGTAGAGCTAAAATTTTGTATAAGCATTTTGGAGTCTGGCTTAAGTTCGGTATGACGTCTTCTGGTATCCTGACTTCGGATCTTCCTAGGAAACTCAAAAGAACAAGGACTGTGACAGGCCAAGGGTTAAATCCACTGATGCACCGGTGAAACTGATAGCACAGCAGTAATCAGTGAGGTGTTTTCGCAGCCCCTGCAGTCTGCAGATTTTCAGCCGCAAGCCTCTGCCGAGATCTTTATGAAGTCCTCCATGCTGCAGGCTGCTCTCTAGTCTTCAGACCCTCTGCCTGTCGCCACCTCAGATGGATCTGGAGCTGCTTTGCAGGCACCGGCTTCTGATGCCTCCTGTTTTCGACATGAGGCCAGAACCAGACTACCTTAGCTCAGACTTCTGCAGTTGCTAGGCCTCCCGAGTCCCTCCGGATTGCTTGTAAACCTTTCAGCTGCAAACCTACTCGCATAAGGTGACTGCCTCCCCTCCTGTACCTCAGTCTCAGTTGGTAAAGATGGCTGATCTTTCCCTGATTAGGGGCTCTCACCCCCCCCCCCCCTTCAAAGAGGGCTACAGCGTTGTCTCCTCTTGTTTTGTCTCAGATTCTGAAATTTCCAGTATGTCTGCTGATGGAAATTCTCAACTTTTTTCTGCCTTTGAGGATTCTGATGCTGAGGACTCTATCCCTTCTGCCTCCCCTCCAGAAGATTTTTCCTTTGGGAATAATTTGAGTACTCCTAGGGAGCATTTTAAATGGGAATGTCAGTATTTTCCACAGTCTAAATCAGGAAATTTTTAGATTTGCCACCGCATAAGCCTCTGGCTATACCTCCAGTTTTGGAAGTTGTGGATGGTTTTTATGGAAAATTCACTCCTAATTCTGTTCCTCCTGCCCCCTGAAAACCGGATAGATATTACAGGGTTCCTGAATCTCGAATTCCTTTTCAGAAACCCTACTGCTGATCCAGAAATTATTTCTCAAGGCCCCAAGGGTGTTAAGACTACTATTGCTAGAAACCCTGTGCCTTCTGATGAGGAATCTTGGGCCTTGGACAGGTGGGGTAAAAGTCTATACTTCTGCGACTCTTGCCTTTAGATCGATCCGTGGATTCTTTTTTACATTCTTAAGTATCAGCAGCATACGTTGGAGGCTATTCAGGCTAAACTTGGAGATGTTCCTTCCATGACCGAAAAAGATTTAAAAGACTTACTGAATTCAGTCACTTTAGTTAATAAGCATTCACTTCATTGTGGTTTTGACACTTTGGAGGATTTCTGCAGAGCAGCAGCCACTCACTGTTGCAGTCATTACATGTGGGTAATCTGCTGGCAGGTTGCCCTCAGTTGGCCTGATTAACAAAGTCTTGGGTTCTGCGTCAGTTGCCATCCCTTCTTCCATGACGTTAGGTCATCAGGGGTGTAAAACATGCAGCCGATGCAGTTTTCATCAGTCTTTCTTGCCGTTTGGTGCCAGAAGCAGTTAGCAAGTGCCGGTAGACTCCTGAAATTTTCATTTTTGAGTTTCAGAACCGAAGTCTTCAACCTAAAGCTAAATACCCCGTTGGGGGAACTTTTTTTCTTGCTCTTTACTGATGTCAGTAAAAGTTAATTGTATTACTTGTGGGAAGCAAATACCTCAAGGATTTTCATTTGTACTGTTCTTGCCTAGGTCCTGACCACAACATGCCTTGCTGTCAGGTTTGTGCTAAATTTCATCAACGCACTATTAAGCGTCTATTTTTATTTCAAAATATTTTGGCTCAAGATTCAACTATCCAGAAATGTCATCTTTTAGCAATCAGACTACCGGAATACACAAACGTAGAGAGAGACAGTGTAGGTCCAAAATCGACAAAGCTTCTAAGCCAGTTGCTGGTTCGCCGGTGTTCAGTGAGATGCTTTTGCAGCCCCTGATACACGGTACTTTTGATTTGCAGGCCTGAGACCCATTCTGAGTCTGGTATGCCGCAAGATACTAAAGTATTGAACCCACAGATGTCTCTACCTTAGATGGGTCCAGAGCCGCTGAGCAGGCACTGGCTTGAGGGTGTTTTCAAGCCTAGAGATTTGTATATTAAACCAACGCAGTCTTCAAAACCTGGGCTAAAAATAGACTTCTGTCTAAAAAAACTAACTGTTGGGCCACGTGCACAGGCCCCTATGCCTAAAAAAATTATCAAAATGGCTGAGATTTAATTACCTTGATCAGGGGTTCCCATCCCCCTCTTGCGGAGGCCTAGGCAAGGCACTATGAATCATCAGATCAGGTTTCTGTTTCTTCTGATTCCTCTTCTGATCAGGAATTATCTATTCCACCTTATGAGGACTCTGATGCAGAAGATTCCATCCCTTCTGCTTCTCCTCCTGAGAATTTTTCTTTTGGAGAAACTTTGCATACCTTAAGGGAACACTTTCACTGGGAGAGTCAGGATTTCTCAATCTAAAAAGAGGCTTAGGGATTTCCTTCCTCAGCATAGGCCTTTGGCTATACCTCCTGTTCTAGACATTGTTGATTTCTCAAAATCCAGCATGGCTCCTAATTCCCTGCCTCCGGCTCCTAGTAAGCTAGACAGATATTACAGGGTTTCTGACTCCCACAAATTCCTCTTTAAAAAACCCTACTGCTGACCCAGAGCCATTTCTCAGGGTCCCAAGGGCGTTAAGGCTTCTACTGCTAAAAATCCTACCCCTTCTGATAGAGGCTCCAGGGCGTTGGATAGATGGGGTAAGAAGGTTTACACGTCTGCAACCTTGGCAATCGGGGCTTTAAACTCAATTTCATATGCTTAAATATCAGCACGTCATGGGCTTAAACAGAAAATGATGTTTATTTCTGACTGTGTGGAAAATAAAGTTGCAGGATTTATTGCGTTCAGCTGAACAAGTTGGAAAGCATACTTTGCAATGTGGTTTTGATTCCTTGGAGGCCTCTTGCAGGGCCGGTGTAACTATCTGATAAGAAGGCATGCTTGGCTCAAGGAGCAAAATCTGCCCGATCATGTAAAAGCAAAATTGTTGGATGCTCCTTTACAACAGGACAGTCTATTTGGTAATAAGGCAGAAGTTTTGGAAAAGATGGAAGATAAAGCTAAATCTATGTAAACTGTAAAAGATTTCCTAAAAGGGCAGCCACCCAGGTTCAGTAGGCACTGGCCTGTTAAGAATTAGTCCTTTCCAGTACCCACCAGAGCCGCTCGGGTAAAGCCCAGACACTCAAAGGCTCTACGTCACAAGGAACGTATAGAACAAAACAATGGGGTGCCTCCACCTCCAAATCTGGAAGTAACAAGGCACCTTCCTACGGTAAAAAAGTCTCAATGACTTTCCTCTGCAAATACCAAGCACTTGCCTTTCGGCCGCCCCTTTAGGGGGGAAACTGGCACTTCATGCTAAAAGTTGAGAACTAATTACCCAGGACAAGTGGGTTTTAAATATAGTATCCCATGGATACAGATTTCATTTCCACACGTTGCCAATCCCAAAGGGATGGCCAGATCTGCCTCCAAATTAGTGGGCAGAGGCCCAGAAACAAGTTGTCCCTCATGAATGAGTGCTATTCAGCCTGTACCAGGAAAGGGACAAGGTTTTCAAGAATATTCCTGGTACCCAAAAAAGACTAATCACGGTGTCCAATTCTGGACTTATCCATTCTAAATACATTTCTGGACATTCCAAAATTCAAGATGCTGACTATACAACAGTTACTGCTTATGCTAGCCAAGGATGCCTGGCTGGTAACTAGATTTACGAGGCTTACATGCATATCCCAATCGGGGAATCTTGCTGAAGATACCTCTGCTTCAAAGCAGGCTATTTGCATTACCAGTTCTCTGCATTGCCCTTTGTGAAGACTCTGGGTGCAGTAGATAAGCCAAAGTGCCTGGCTCCAGTAATTGCATTTTGCAGACAAACATTCAAATTTATCCTTACCTTGGACGATTGTCTAATTGAGGCAGAAAACAAGGACACTCTTCAAAAACATCTGGCATTTGTGAAAAGGCTTTTAACTTGTCTAGGGTACACCATAAACGAAAAGAAATCACAACTGGTACCCTCTCAAATTACATTCCTGGATGCAAGCTTGAATACAACTGCCCAGATGACTTGCTTTACGCCAGAAAAACAATTTCAATTAATGATTTACTTCAAACAAGTGTCCACAAAATACCAGCTATCTGCAAGACCAATTCTATAGGCCTTGGGGTTCATGGCTTCCTGCATTCTACTAATTTCATATGCAAGACTGCATATGCTGAAACTTCAATGGTACCTAAAAAGCTTATGGAGTCAACATTGTCATAGTCTGGAAACAATGATTCCTATCATTCCTTGCCTGCAGCAAGAGTTCCTGTGGTGGGCAGAGGCCAGTCACCAAAACAAGGGATGGTCATTCATTCCACCCCCTGCCACCCAGACCCTGACTACAGACGCATCAGATTATGCGTGGGGGGCGTATCTGGCAGGGAGATGCATTCAGGGCCAATGGAGCCCAAATCAAATGCACCTACATATCAACCAGAAAGATGCTAGCTGTACAGAATGCACTGACTGCCTTCAAGGACTACCTTCATCCAGGACAACTGATGGAACACCACAGTCATGTGGTACATAAGCAGGGGGGTAGCCATTCCTACCCCCTTTGCAGACTAGCCATGGCTTTGTGGAACACTGCCTTGACTTATCAAATACATCTACAAGCTCAGTTCCTGCCAGGAAAACAAAATACTCTGGCAGACGAACTAAGAAATCTTATGGACCCAAACGAATGGAAACTGGATCCACAAATCTTTAGCAAGTTGACATGCAAATGGGGGAGCCCAGACATGGATCTTTTTGCCTCACCCCAAAACTGTCAGTTGGACAAATTCTGCACAAGAATTCATCACAAAAGCTTGGAAAGTGGATGCTGCAAAAACCTATCGGTCTATGCCTTCCCCCTCTGCTCTCCAAGGTCTTACTAAGTCGGACAGGAAAAAACAAAAATTATTGCTCCAGACTAGCCTCGCCAACACTGGTACCCGCTCCTACGCAATGTCACACCTTCCTCCGTGGTACCTGCCTCAGACTCCTTATCTACTGTCTCAGCAGAACTACCAAATTCTGCACACACTGCTCCAAACTCTGAATCTTGCAGCATGGCTAAACTAATTTCACCAGTTCTCTCAGCAAACCTGTGGATGTCATTTTGGAGGCTAGAAGGCCTAGTACTAGAAAATCTTATGCTGATAAATAGAAAAGATTCTGTGCCTGGAACCATGCACAAGGAATAAGCTCAGCAATGCCTAATATTCCTCAGATTCTGCAATATTTAACTGAGATGCTTCACAAGGGCCTATCTTTCTCTTCCATAAAAATCCATGCCTATGCCATTTCAGCTCATTACAACAGCCTCCCCTCTTTTCTCATCCCTTGCTAAAGCAGTATCTCAGATGGGCCAAAAATTTAAAACCTCCCAGGAGAGCACCAACTCATGCATAGGACCTCAATTTTGTGTTGGAAAAGCTCACCCTACCTCCTTTTGAGACAGCTGCTACTGCAGACATAAATGTTCTCTCTTGGAAGACTGCTTTTCTTTTAGCAGTCACTTCAGCTAGAAAAATTTCAGAACTACAAGCACTCATGGTAGTGGAGCCTTTTATCTTTTACCCAGACAGGGTGGCGCTCAGGACCAATCCATCCTTTATGCCTAAAGTGGTATCTAGTGTGGCGCTTAATTAGACCATTCATCTGCCAACCTTTTTCCCAAATCCACAGAACAAGGGTGAGCGGATTCTGCATTAATTGGATGTACACAGACAACTAAGATTCTACTTGCAGGACAATCTCTAAGGATTCTGCATTAATTGGATGTACACAGACAACTAAGATTCTACTTGCAGGACAATCTCTAAGAATCTGAGCATTTACTGGTGGCATTTGCTGCAGGGGCAGAGGGAAAGGCTACTTCAAAGCAGACTATTTCAAAATGGATAAGCCATTGTATTTGTTTCTGCTACATGCACCATGGTAAACTTGTTCCCAAGGGGATCAGATCCCATTCCACCAGGGCTGCATCTACTTCTGCAGCCTTTCTCAGCGTGGTTCCTACCAGACATTCTAGAAACTGCTACCTGGAGCTCAGTTCATACGTTCACCAAACATTACTATTTACATCTTTAAATCCAGAGCAGGTTTTGCCACTGTTGTCCTGCCGGGCCTTACAGCTGCTCCTAATGCTGTATAATTCCATCCTCCCAACCATAGCTTTGGGATTCTATCCAAATGTAATGACTGCAACAGTGAAACACGAAGAACATAGTATAGTTGTGTACACTTACCATAAATGTAGATGTTAGTGTGTTCATTGTTGCAGTCTGGGTTACCCACCTGCCAGCCCCGGTTTTTTTTTTTTTTTTTTTACTATACCTTTCTTTTACTATGCTCAAAAGCCTTTTTGGTGTATTTGCTTTTACTTAGAGGTATATTTGTTGTGTTCTAAATTACATGCATATATATTTTGCTCCCCATTTGGGGGGGGGGGGGGCACGTGACATCTGGGGCAAGAAAAACTGAAAATGGCTGCTGCATGTTTTATACCCCTGACCTGACATCATGGAAGAAGGGACAGCAACCGACGCAGGACACAAGACCTTAAACAGGCTGACTGAGGGCAACCTGCTAGCAGATTACCCAAATGTAATGATTGCAACAGTGAATACTCTAACATCTGCATTTATGGTAAGTGTACACAACTGTACTTTCTGTAATTGGAAGGCATTCTTTGCTTTGGGAGCAGCCTCTTTCTGAACCAGTTAAGTCTAAATTGACGGATGTTCCTTTGCACAAGGACAATCTTTTTGGGTAATAAGGTTGAGGAGGTACTGAAAAAGTTGGAGAAGGCAAAATCTATGCAAGCTGTAAAATTTCTTTCAGGTTCAGCCTCTGTTTAGTAGGCATTATCCTTCCAAGAATTGGTCTTTTCCTGTTCCTGGCCAGCATGGTCGCTCTAGGCCTAGGGGGGTTCAGATCTTCCCAAGGGCAGGCTTCTGCCCCTCAAAGGGGGGCTAAACAATGGCATTCTGCTAAATCAGGGAGTTGTATGCCAGCTTACCAAAGCAAGCATTCTCTGAGACTGGCCGCCTTGTGCCTACCTCTGCGGACCCTGGGTTTCCTTTGGGGGGGGGGGGAGGTTAGCCAGGTTCGCAGCGGTATGGTTTACCATCAGGCTACAAATGGGTGCTCAATATAGTACACCAAGGTTAAGTTTTACTTTCACACCTTCCCTGTTTTACAAGGGTACCCAGACATACCCACAACTCTCAAGGCAGAGGTAGAAACTCATATTTCTTCTCTACTGACTATGGGTGCCATAGAGCCTGTTCCTGCAAATCTGGCAGGTCTAAGTTTTTATTTAAGGCTTTTTCTGGTACCCAAGAAAGGGGGCATCTGGTGCCCTATTCTGGATCTGTCCATTCTAAACCTTTTTCTGGTGATTCCCAAATTAAAGATGCTCCCCCTTCAGTTACTACCAATGCTGTGCAAGGATTCATGGCTGGTAACTTTGGATCTCAAGGAGGCTTACCGGCACATCCTAATAAGGGAAAATTGCAGGCAGTTCCTTCGCTTCAGGGCTGGGAAGCAACACTTTCAATTCTCTGTATTGCCCTTTGGCTTATCTACTGCTCCCAGAGTTTTTACGAAGTGCCTGGCTCCAGCCATTGCTTTTTGCAGGCAGAGAAACATTCAGATTTATCCTTACCTGGAATCTCATTCAAACAAACTCCCCTGAACAATTAGAAAAGGATTTGGATTTTGTGAACACTCACCTGTTTGGGTTGCACACTCAACGTAAAGAAGTCAGTTGGTTCCTTCAAGGGAGATCGTTTCCTGGGAGCGCGTCTGAATACAGCCACCCAGATGGTATTCCTCACTTAATAGAAGCAAGAAGTTCTTTCTGCTTACTTCATGAACTTGGCAAGCATGACCCAGCTCTCTGCAAGGCAATTCCTGCAAGCACTGGGGTTCATGGCTTCATGTATTTTGACCCATATGCAAGGCTGCATATGAGAACTTCAGTGGTACCTCGAGCCTTTAGGGTCGACACACACAGGACTTAAGACTTTATTCTTCCCCAATTCCCCATCTACAAATGAAGTTCCTCTGGGCGTCAGCCTGTTCTCAGAACAAGGATCTGCCTTTCCGCCCACTGCCTGCCAGCCAGACTGTCACCACAGATGCCTCAGATGTTGCATGGGGGACTCATTTGGAGGGCAGGGGCATACAGGGAACTTGGAGCACCCAGCTGATTCATCTGCACAAACTTAAACTTAAAAGAATTGATTTCAGTGCAGCAGGCCTTGCCATCTTTCAAGGACTTGCTCTAACCTGGGACAATGCTAATCAGGACAGCCAATACCACAGTAGTGGTATATCAACAAGCAAGGGGGGACTCTCTTAACCCTTGTGCAGACAAAGCATGAGACTGGTCCATAGCAGCATGCATGGGCTTGCATCTAACAGCTCAATCTTCCAGGGAGGCTAATAGCCCACCATCTTCCAGGGAGGCTAAACTCCTTGGAGAATCATTTGAACAGACATGATGTTCATCGTGCATACAGCTGCAGTCATAACAGATGAGTTCTCCTGCCGTCAGGCGGGTCCTCGGTCGGCCGAATTCCAAAGTCTAGGTCCCCGGCGTCTGTTGTCGTCGCTTCTTCCCTGACGTCAGTGTGACAGGGGTATAAAGAAACCAGCCGACTCCATTTTCTTCAGTCTTTCTTGCCGCACAGTGCCCGAAGCAGAAGCAGTTCGCAAGTGCCGGTCGGCCAGCTCCTGAGATTATGAAAATTTGGAAACCGAAGGCTTCTTAAAAGCTAAGTACCCCGTTGGGGAAACTTTTCTTGCCTCAGACCGATGTCAGACAAGTTAATTGTATTTCTTGTGGGAAGCAAATACCGCATAAGGATTTCCATTCCCTCTGTATTCCTTGTTTAGGCCCAGACCACGACGTCTCGGTCTGTCGCTTTTGTGCTACATTCAACAAACGCACTATTAAGCGTCGGGCGGAGTTCGCCCAGCATTATTTTGGGAAAGCATTTAACTATACTATGTCGTCGGATACTCAGACTCCGGTTTTGTCTAAACGCAAAGACAAGGACCGACACTCGAGGTCTGCGGCCTCTACCGACACCACGCCAAAGCCGACTACACGTGGTCCGGTTCTCAGCGAGGCGCCTACGCAGCCCCTGATTACAGACTACACATCTTTGGCGGTGTCTCCTGTGCCCGAGGTCGCAGGCTCCTCTGCCCACACCCAGACTACAGATACCGAAGCCACTCTTGGTGTTGAAACACAGAATGTGGACAGGTCCATCTCCACTCAAGGTGTCTACAGACCTTCCTCTTCTTTCTCCAAGGCTTTCACCAAGTCTAAAGCAACCATGCACTCTGAGACCAGCTACACAGGGCCCATCTCCAGGCCCTATGCCTAAGAAACAGATGCTTAAAATGGCTGAGGATTTAATTACTCTAATCAGAGGTTCTCAGCCCCCTCCGGACAAAAGGCCCAGAGTGGAGGAAGATTCCCCCTCTGATCGGGGCTCCATTATTTCAGAACACTCTGATGATCAGGAACAGTCTTACTCCCCTTTTGAAGACTCTGATGCGGAGGAGTCTATTCCTTCTGTATCCCCCCCGAGGATTACTCATTTGGGGAAACTTTGCATACCTTAAGGGAACACTTCCACTGGGAAGGCCAGGATTATTCAGATTCCAAGAAAAGGTTCAGGGAATTTCTTTTGTTACCCCAGCACAGGCCTCTGGCTATACCTCCTGTCTTGGACATCCTAGATGTTTATTGAGGCCTGCCTTAACCCGGACTCTCTACCTCCAGCTCCAGTTAAGCCTGACAGGTACTACAGGGTTCCTGACTCACACCAATTTCTATACAAAAGCCATGCTGCTGACCTAGAAACCATCTCACAGGGGCCCAAGGGAGTTAAGGCCACCATTGCCAAAAATCCATTGCCTTCAGAGAGAGATTCCAGATCCTTGGAAAGGTGGGGGAAAAAGGTATACACCTCGGCTACCTTATCCATGAGGGCCTTTAACTGTCAGTTTCATATGTTAAAATACCAACAGTTTTTGTTATCACAATTGAAAAGTAAAATGTCACAACCTGAACAACCAGACTTGAAGGAGTTGCAGGATTTGATGCATAGTGCAGAACAAGTGGGTAAGCATACCTTACAATGTGGTTTTGATGCTCTAGAGGCCTCATGTAGAGCTGCTGTTACAGGCTCAGTCATACGTAGGCATTCCTGGCTCGAGGAACAAGCCTTGCCTGATCATGTCAAAGCTAAATTACTAGACGCCCCTCTTCAAAAGGATGTACTATTTGGTGCTAATGCTGAGGAAGTATTACGGAAAATGGAGGAAAAGGCTAAATCAATGCAAACTGTGAAAGAATTTCTGCAGGTTCAACCCCCACGTTTTAGTAGAAATTGGCCTTCCAAAAACTGGTCCTTTCCTGCCGCAGACAGACACCAGAGGCAGATACAGGCGCCCAAGGGGCAGAGGACAATCACAAGGATCGTATAGAGGCAGACAATGGCAAGCTCCTACACAAAGGTGGTGAGGACAACTTGCAATCTTTCAGAAAGCAAACCCAATGACTTTCCCCTTTGCATGCCAACCAGGTCTCAAATGGCAGCCCCCTTAGGAAAGCTGGCATTATTTTCAAAAACTTGGCATGTCACAAAGGACAAATGGATCCTGGACATTATAAACAGAGGCTACAAATTCTATTTTCATGCCCTTCCAAAATTGAGAGGCATGCCAAACCTGCCACACAATCAAAGGGCAGAGGCACAAAGGCAAATTTCAGATCTCAAACATGAAAGCTATTCAAGAGGTACCTATACATGAACAAGGTCAAGGTTTTTATTCCAGGCTATTTCTGGTGCCAAGGAAGGGAAAAGATTGGAGACCTATTTTGGATCTATCCATCCTAAACACATTTCTACTCGTACCAAAATTCAAGATGCTCACTCTACAGCAGCTTCTTCCCATGCTGGGCAAGGAGTCTTGGCTGGTAACATTGGACCTCAAGGAGGGCGCATACCTGCATGTCCCAATCAGACAGAATTGCAGAAGGTACCTCAGATTTCTTGCAGGTTCAACCCATTATCAATTCTCTGCATTGCCCTTTGGCTTATCTACTGCGCCCAAGGATTCACGAAATGCCTGGCATCAGTAATTACCTACTGCAGACTTCAAGGGATACAAATATACCCTTATTTGGACGACTGCCTGATCCAAGCGGACAGCAAGCACATTCTTCTGAAACATCTGGCTTATGTAATGTTATTAAACTCTCTGGGATACACAGTCAACAAAGAGAAATCAAGGCTAATACCCTCTCGGAAGATAATTTTCCTGGGTGCCAGTTTGGACACAAACACCCAGATGGCCTACCTCATGCCAGAGAAGCAGGGGCAACTAATTCAATACTTCAGAACACTGGCAAATTGCACCAGGCTGACTGCAAGGAAAATCCTGCAGGCTCTGGGATTCATGGCTTCTTGCATCTTACTAATCCCATGTGCAAAGCTGCATATGAGAACTACAATGGTACCTGAAAAACATATGGTCTCAACACAACCACAGTTTGGAAACAATAATACCACTAATTCCATGTCTGCAAAAGGAATTTCTGTGGTGGGCTCAAGCATGTCAAACACAGGTCTTCCATTCAGCAAGCCTCAAGCAAATCAAGTCATCACAACAGACGCCTCGGACTACGCCTGGGGGGCGCACATGACATGACATTCAGGGCAAATGGTCCCAAGAAGAAAAGCACCTTCACGTCAATCAAAAAGAAATGCTAGCAGTAATAAATGCTATTATAGCTTTCAAGGACCTTTTACAACCAGGTCAACTATTGATAAGAACGGACAACACCACAGTTATGTGGTACATAAACAGGGAGGAACACATTCTTATCCCCTATGCAGACTGGCCATGTCACTTTGGAACATGGCCATGGACTTACAGATGGAACTACAAGCACAGTACTTGCCAGGCAAGGAAAACACGCTGGCAGACAACCTAAGCAGGAATATGACAGATCCACACGAATGGAAATTGCATCCAAAAGTTTTTACAGAAATACAAGAATGGGGAAGGCCAGACATAGATCTCTTTGCCTCCCACAAGAATCAATTGTCAAAATTCTGCTCAAGGATCTTCATCCAAAGGCCTGGAGAGTGGACACTTTCCTTCAGTTGGACATCAATGACAGTTTATGCCTTCCCTCTTCCTCTGCTGCCCAAAGTTCTATTAAAGACCAAAGCAGACAGACCAAAGATGATCCTCATTGCTCCGGACTGGCCAAGGCAACACTGGTACCCACTCCTGAGGAGCCTGACTCATTCCCCACCATGGACCCTGCCTCTAATGCCTCTTCTTCTGACTCAGCACAGTTTCAAAACTCTTCACAGCCAGCTAAAAACACTCAGTCTAGCCGCATGGAAGATTCCTTAGCATCACAACAGGCCCTACTCTCCAAGGAGGTGCAGGATGTCATTTTGGAGGCCAGAAGGCCATCAACTAGAAAAGCTTACTCCGCAAAATGGAAACGTTTTTGTGTCTGGAATGAGAAAAAGGGCCAGGATCCTGGAAAACTGAATTTACCTCAAATACTACAATATTTGGCTGAACTGCTAAGCAATGGACTTTTTCTCCTCCATCAAAATCCATGCATCAGCCATTTCTGCAGAATACAACACTGATCTACCTTTATTCTCTCACCCTCTCCTAAGGCAGTTCCTCAGAGGGGCTAAGAATTTAAGGCCTCCAAGAAAACAACCAATACCTGCTTGGGATCTTAATTTCATGCTGGAAAAACTGACCTTGCCTCCCTTTGAGCCAGCTGCCTCATCAGATTTGCAATATTTGTCCTGGAAAACAGCTTTCCTTCTGGCTATCACCTCAGCTCGTAGAGTTTCAGAACTACAGGCTCTCATGGCCGTCCAACCTTTTATCTTCCATCAGGACAGAGTTTCCTTACAAACCAACCCGTCCTTTATGCCTAAAGTGGTATCCAGGGTAGCTTTAAATCGGGCCATACATTTACCCTAATCCTCAAAACAAAGGGGAGAGATTACTACATTCCGTGGACATCCACAGACAACTGCATTATTATTTGGACAGAACAAAGCCTTTCAGAAAATCAGAGTGGCTCTTTGTGGCCTATGCGGTAGGAGCTCAAGGGAAGCCAATTTCCAAACAGACTATCTCAAAATGGATAGCCCACTGCATACGCTTTTGTTCCTTTCATGGCAAAACTGTTCCTGCAGGCATTAGGACTCATTCCACCAGGGCCACAGCCACCTCTGCAGCATTCCTCAGAGGAGTTCCTGCCAAGGATATTTTGGAAGCAGCCACTTGGAGTTCTGTGCATACCTTCTCCAAGCACTACAACCTACCATTATACTCAGAATCTAGAGCAGGCTTTGCCACTGCAGTCTTGCAGGGCATTTTGGCTCCTCCTAATTCCACCTAGTGCCTACCACACCTTTCTTAGCTTTGGGATTCTACCCATCTGTTATGACTGCAGCTGTATGCACGATGAACATAGTACAATTTTGTACCTACCATAAATGTAGATGTTAGTGCTAATACAGCTGCAGTCCAGGTTTCCCTCCCTCCCCTCTTGGGACAGGCCTATAGGCCAACACATCCTCATACAACCTGATTGGGGTATTCATTTATGATGTATTTGCTTGCAACTACTGTATTTTGATATTGCATTGCATGATTACACAAATTTATGTATTGCCTTACTTCTGGGGGTACCTGACATCTGGGGCAAGAAACTGATGAAAATGGTGTCTGCTGGTTCCTTTATACCCCTGTCGCACTGATGTCAGGGAAGAAGCGACGACAACCGACGCCGGACCTAGACTTTGGAATTCGGCCGACCGAGGACCCGCCTGACGGCAGGAGAACCCATCTGTTATGACTGCAGCTGTATTAGCACTCTAACATCTACATTTATGGTAGGTACAAAACTGTACTTTCAGGATTCTCAAGTGGCAACTGAACAGGAATATTTTCCATCGCATCACTCATCATTGGGGCACGCCACAAGTGGATCTCTTCTCACACCATCTCCTTCCAACCTTCTGCACCAGGGAGTTTCACAACAAAGCTTGGAGAGTGGGTGCGTTGTCCTTCCCATGGACTCCTCTCTGTTTATGCATTCCCTCCTCTGCCTCCTCTTCCCAGAGTGCTGCTTAAAGATAAGGGACGAAAAACCAAAGGCTATTCTGATAGCTCAGGATTGGCCCAGGCAGCATTGGTATTCCCTCTGCAGTCTGTCCCAGGCTCAACCTTTGCATCTTCCCCTGGTACCATATCTGTTGGTTCAGGGAGGGGGAAAGTTCCTTCATCCTCATCTTCAAACTTTGCATTTAACTGCCTGGCTAATGCCTTAAATCTTTCCCAACAGGTGGTTGAAGTTCATGAGGCCAGGAGGCCTAGCACAAGAAAATCCTATGCAGATACATGGAAGAGATTTTACTCTTGAATGCTAGCTAAATTAGAAGACTTATTATCCACTTTCACTTATTCTTGACTACTTAGCAGGATTGCTTAATGGTGGACTTCAAAATTCACACTTCAGCAATTTCGG
Source organism: Protopterus annectens (assembly GCF_019279795.1). Classification (NCBI taxonomy): domain Eukaryota; kingdom Metazoa; phylum Chordata; order Ceratodontiformes; family Protopteridae; genus Protopterus; species Protopterus annectens. The sequence continues at coordinate 657,169,266 of NC_056747.1, forward strand.
CTCATTCTTTTGAGCAACCAATTTTTTCTCGCCCTTTTAAACAGTTCCTGAGAGGTGCTAGTAATCTTAGACCTCCCAGAAGTGCACCCGTTTGGGATCTAAATTTTGTCCTGGGAAAAACTTACTCTGCCTCCCTTTGATCCAGCTGCCCCTGCAGATTTGAAGATCTTTGTGTTTCACTGTTGCAGTCATTACATTTGGTGTAATCTGCTTGCAGGTTGCCCTCAGTTGGCCTGATTAATAGTCTTGGGTCCTGCATCGGTTGCTGTCCCTTCCATGACGTCGGGTCATTAGGGGTATAAAACATGCAGAAGATGCCATTATACCAGTCTTTCTTGCAGTGTGGTGCCCGAAGCAGAAGCAGTTCATGTGCCGGTCGGCCGACTCTTGAAATTTGTTTTCTGAGTTTCAGAACCGAAGTCTTCAACTTTAAGTACCCTGTTGGGGAAACTTTCTTGCTCCTTACCAATGTCAGTAAAAGTTAATTGTATTACTTGTGGAAAGCAAATACCTCAGATTTTCATTCGTACTGTATTCCTTGCCTAGGCCCTGACCACGACGTACCTTGCTGTCTGTTTTGTGCTGTATTTAATCAGCGCACTATCAGTCTGTATATTTTTGCCGCTAAATATTTTGGTTCTATGTTTAATTATCCAGAAATGTCTGTTAGCCATCCGACTACCGGGATTCTGAACAAACTCAAAAGAAAGGCCGCCGAGGTCCAAAACTGCCACAATGTTTCTAAGCCAGTCGCCAGTTCGCCAGTACTCTGAGGTGCTTTTGCAGCCCCCGATACCCGCTACTTCTGATTCGCAGGCCTCTACTGAGACCCATTCTGAGTCTGGTATGACGTGAGATACTTCAACTATGGAACCTGCGGATGTCTCTACTTTGGATGGGTCTGGAGCCACTGTGCAAGCACCAGCTTCTGAGGGTGTATTCAGATGTTCTTCATGTTTCGCTGTTGCAGTCATTACATTTGGGTAATCTGCTAGCATGTTGCCCTCAGTCGGCCTGAATTCCAAAGTCTTGGGTCCTGCATTGGTTGCTGTCTTTTCTGTGACATCAGGTCGTTGGGGGTATAAAACATGCAGCAGACGCTATTTTCTTTAGTCTTTCTTGGCGCATGGTGCCCGAAGCAGAAGCATTTTGCAAGTGCCGGTCGGCCGACTGAAATATTCGAGTGAGTTTCAGAACCGAAGTCTTCACTGAAGGTAAGTACCTTGTTGTTGAAACTTTTTTCTTGCTTTTTACCGATGTCAGAAAAAGTTAATTGTGTTACTTGTGGGAAGCAAATACCTCAAGGATTTCCATTTATACTGTATTCCTTGCCTAGGCCCTGATCACAACATGCCTGGCTGTTTTGTGCTAGATTTAACCAACGCACTATTAAGCGTTGGTATATTTTTTCATCAAAGTATTTTGGAAACTGATTTAACTACCCAGAAATGTCTGATAGCAGTCCGACTACCGGCATACATAAACACAAAAGGACAGAGAAAGGCAGTCGAGATCCAAAACAGACGAACCTTCTAAGCCAGTCGCCGGTACTCTGGCACTTTCGCCGCCCCTCATACTTGCTACCTTAGAGTTGCAGGCCTCTACCGAAACCCATGTGGAGTCCAGCATGCTGCAAGATACTAAAGGTACTGGACCAGATGCATCTCCCTCGGATGGGTCCGGAGCTGCTGAGCAGGCACCGGCTTTTGAGATTGTATTCAGACCTCAACATTTGTATATCAAACAGCTGCAAAAACAGAAAAGCAACTTCTAAAACTAAAAAACTGACGCATGAGCCACGTGCACAGGCCTCTATGCCTAAAAAAAGATAAAAATGGCTGAAGACCTCATTACCTTGATCAGGGGTACCCATTCCCCTCCAGATAAGAGGCCTAGGCAAGACACTCTTCAGATCAGGTTTCTGTTTCTTCAAATTCCTCTTCTGGTCAGGAATTATCTATACCTCCCCATGAGGATTCTGATGCTGAGGAGTCTATTCCATCTGCATCTCCTCCTGAGGATTATTCATTTGGAGAAACCTTGCATACTTTGAGGGAGCATTTTCACTGGGAGAGAAGACTTCTCAGAATCAGAGGCTCAGATTTCCTTCTTCCTCAGTACAGGCCTTTAGCCATTCCCCCTGTTTTAGACATTGTGGATGTGTTTTTGGAGTCAAGCTTGACCCCTGACTCCTTGCCTCCGGCTCCCAATAAGCCTGACAGATATTACAGGGTCCCTGACTAGCATACATTTTTTAGAAACCCTGCTGCTGATCCTGAAACTATTTCACAGGGTCCAAAGGGAGTTAAGGCCTCAGCAAATAATCCTACCCCCTCTGACATTCAAGGGCACTGGACAGATGGGAAAAAAAGGTTTATACATCTGCAGCCTTGGCAATCAGGGCCTTAAACTGTCAGTTTCATATGCTTAAGTACCAACAACATGTTATGGGATTGCTGAAACTGAAAATTATTTCAGAATGTGCAGAAAATTTGCAGGAATTGCATGCAGCTGAACAAGCTGGAAAGCATTCTTTGCAGTGTGGTTTTGATTCCTTAGAGGCCTCCTGTAGGGCCGCAGTTACTGGATCTGTAATTAGGGGGCATGCCTGGTTAAAGGAACAAAATTTGCCTGATCATGTTAAAGCTAAGTTGCTAGATGCTCTTTTACAGCATGATTCTCTGTTTGGTATTAAGGCAGAAGAGGTTTTAAAGAAAATGGAAGACAAAGCTAAGTCTATGCAAACTGTTAAGACTTTTACAAGTGCAGCCACCAAGATTCAGTATACACTGGCCTACAAAAAAATTGGTCCTTTCCTCTGTCAGAGCTCAAAGGGGCAAATCCAGACACCCTAAGGGTTCCAGAGATACCAGGCGCAAGATTCATACAGGTCAAAGCAGTGGGGTGCTTCCACCTCTGAGGGGATAAAGCGCAAACCTACAGAAAGCAATCCCAATGACTTCCCTCTGCCTACACCAAGCACTAATCTTTTGGCAGCACCCATAGGGGGAAAATTAGCACTTTTTGCTCAAAATTGGCAGTTAACACAGGACAAGAGGGTTCTAAACATCGTATCACAGTGATGCAGATTCCATTTCCACACTGCCAGTGGCAAATGGTTGGCCAGATCTGCCAAAAAATCACTGGGTAGAGGCACAGAAGCAGGTTACGTCCCTCATGGATATGGGGGCCATTCACAGTACCAGAACAGGAAAAAGGACAAGGTGTTTACTCAAGACTGTTCTTGGTACCCAGAAAGGACAAGGTCTGGCGGCCAATACTGGATTTATCGATTTTGAACACATACCTGGACATTCCAAAATTCAAAATGCTGACTTTGCAGCAGCTTCTGCCCATGCTGGGCAAGAATGCTTGGCTGTTGACTTTAGACCTAAAAGAAGCATACTTGCATGTCCCAATAAGACAATCATGTAGAAGATGCCTCAGTTAAGGCTGGCTTAATGCATTACCAATTCTCTGTACTGCCCTTTGGCTTATCTACTGCGCCCAGGGCCTTTACAAAAGTGCCTGGCACTAGTAATTGCATTTTGCAGACAAAGTATACAAATATATCCTTGGACGACTGTCTCATTCAAGCAGAGAACAAGGACAATGTTCATAGTGTTACACTGCTGCTGTCATTACACTTGGGTTATCCTGCCGTCAGGCGGTCCTGCAGTCGGCCAGAGTTCCAAAGTCTTGGCCCGGCGTCGGTTGCTGTTGCCTCCTCCCTGACATCAGTGCGACGGGTATACAAGATGCAGCCGACGCCATTTTCTTTAGTCTTTCTTGCCGTGCGGTGCCCGAAGCAGAAGCAGTTCACAAGTGCCTGTCGGCTGACTCCTGAGATTTTCATTCTGAATCCAGAACCGAAGTCTTCAAAAAAAAGCTAAGTACCCCGTTGGAAACTTTTTCTTGCCTCAGACCGATGTCAGTAAAAGTTAACTGTATTTCTTGTGGGAAGCAAATACCTCCTAAGGATTTCCACTCCTATTGTATTCCATGCCTAGCCTCTGACCACATCACTGGTTGTCTGTTTTGTGCTAGGTTTAACAAGTGCACTATTAAACGTCTGATTTTGCCCGACATTATTTTAGTAGAAAATTCAATTACACCATGCCGTCAGAAATTCTGACTACCGCAATGCATAAAAAGGATAAGGACAGGCATCCGAGGCCCATAACTGACAAGGCCTCTTCTAGGCCGTTTGCCGGTTCTCCGGTTTTTAGCGAGGTGCCTATGCAGCCCCCTGACTGCCTCCACAGAACCACGGACTGCCTCCGACTCCCACGTGGAGCTGACTGGGCCTTCGGACGCACTAGGTCTTCAGCTTACCGATCCTAAACCTACAGAGGGAACCAAAGTAGCTGAGCAATCCACAGCTGCAGTGTGTTTTCAAACCTACCCAGTTAACCATTAAACCCTCTGCTAAGTCTAAGCCTCCCTTAAAAGCAACGAAACAGACACAACTCTCTCCAGGACATGCTTGCATGCCTAAGAAACAAATGCTAAAAATGGCCGATAACCTAATCACCCTGATGAGGGGGTCCCATCCCCCTCCTGATAAAAGGCCCAGACAGGATGCAGACTAAATCTTCTGACCGGGTGTCCATTTCCTCAGACTCTTCCTCGGACCTAGGATATTCTTTACCCCCTTATGAGGATTCTGATGCTGAGGAATCGATTCCATCAGCCTCTCCGCCTGAGGATTACTCCTTTGGGGAGACCTTTTATACCATGAGGGAGCATTTCTATTGTGAAGGCCAGGATTACTCAGAATCCAAGAAAAGGCTCAGACTTACTTTTATTGCCTCAACACAGACCCCTGGCTATCCCACCAGTTTTAGACATTGCGGATGATGTGTACACTGAATCCAGTTTGAACCCTGACTCCTTACCCCCCAGCCCCAGTTAAACCCGATAGATATTAGAGTCACTGACTCTCTCAAATTTCTGTACAAAAGCCCTGTTGCTGACCCTGAAACTATTTCTTGGGGACCCAAAGGGATTAAGGCCTCATCAGCAAAAAACCCAGTTCCCTCTGACGAAGATTCCAGAGCATTAGACAGATGGGGAAAGAAGGTGTATACTTCTGCAACTTTAGCAGTGAGAGCCTTGAATTGCCAGTTTCACATGCTAAAATATCAGCAATTTTTGATGTCTCAGTTGAAACAAAAGATGCTTCCAGAGTCAGATCCTCCTAACTTAAAAGAAATGCAGGATTTATTGCATGCAGCTGAACAAGTGGGAAAACATACTTTGCAATGTGGGTTTGATTCCTTAGAGGCCTCCTGTAGAGCAGCAGTTACAGGCTCTGTCATTAGAAGGCATGCTTGGTTAAAAACATACGTTACCAGATCATGTTAAGGTCAAATTACTGGATGCACCTTTGCAGCAGGATGTGCTGTTTGGAGTTGAGGCATAGGAGGTATTAAAGGAGGAGGATAAGGCAAAATCTATGTAAACGGTGAAAGATTTCTTACAGGTTCCGCCACCTCGTTTTAGCAGAAATTTGCCAACAAAGAATTGGTCCTTTCCAGTAGCAGGCCTCAAAGGGGCAGAAACAGACGTCCAGGAGGTAGAGGTCAGACACAAGGCCCTTGCAGGCCTCGACAATGGGGCACACTGGGCCAGAAAGAAGGGGAAGACAGGCCTCAACCTTATAAAAAAACAGCTTCAATGACTTTCCACTGCAGCTGCCAAACAGCTCTTGGCAGCCCCCTTAGGAGGAAAACTGGCACTTTTCTATCACAACTGGCATTGCATCACCACTGGCATTGCATCACCAAAGACAAATGGGTTCTCAACATTGTATCTCAAGGTTACAGGTTTCATTTTCACACCCTGCCAAGGCTAAAAGGAATGCCAAATCTGCCACCAAATCAGTGGGCAGAGGCTCAAAAACAAATGACAGCACTCATGGACATGAGAGCTATTCAAGAGGTACCACCACAGGAACAAAGACAAGGATTTTAAAGCCTGGAGACCCATTCTGGAACTTTTCTACACTAAACACTTACCTGGATGTTCCGAAATTCAAGATCTTGACACTACAGCAACTTCTTCCCATGCTGAGCAAGAAAGCTTGGCTCGTGACTTTGGACCTGAGGCATACCTGCATGTCCCTATCAGACAAAACTGTAGAAGATACCTCAGATTTCTAGCTGGTTCAATGCACTATCAGTTCTCTGCACTGTCCTTTGGCTTATCTGCTGTGCCCAGGGTCTTCGCAAAGTGCCTGGCACCAGTAATTGCATTTTGCAGGCAAAAAGGAACTCAAATTTATCCATACCTGGACAACTGCCTGATTCAAGCAGAGAGCAAGGACATTCTACTAAAGCATCTGGCGTACGTAAAAAAGTTAAGTTGCCTGGGGACACAGTAAACAAAGAAATCAAAACTAGTGCCCTCACAACAGATAATCATGGGTGCCAGCTTGAACACAACGGCCCAGATGGCTTATCTCCTGCCAGACAAGCAAGGACAACTGACTCAATATTTTCATTTAATGGCAACAAAAGACCCAACTCCTTGCAAGAAAAATTCCGCAGGCCTTGGGCTACATGGCATCTTGCATACTAATTCCAAATGCCAGACTGCATATGAGGAAACTGCAATGGTACCTAGAGTGTATGGTCTCAACACTGTCAAAGCTTGGAAACAGTTGTACCACTAATTCCTTGCCTACAACAGGAGTTTCGATGGTGGGCACAAGCTTGTCACCTCACCAAGGGACAGCCTTTCACTCAACCCACAGCCAGGCAGACTCCGACAACAGATGCATCGGATTACGCCTGGGGAGCACACATGGCAGAAAAATGTATCCAGGGCGAGTGGCCCACAGAGCAAAGACTTCTCCACATCAATCAAAAAGATGCTAGCTGTACAAAATGCTATTATAGCTTTCAAGAACTTATTGTATCCAGGACAATTACTACTAAAGACAGAACACCACAGTTGTGGTACATGAACAAACAAGGGGGCACACTCCTACCCCCTCTGCAGAGGAGCCATGACCATGTGGAACACAGCTCTAAACTACCAAGTTCATCTGCAAGCACAATTCCTGCCAGGAGAGAAACACACTGGCAGATGACCTAAGCAGAAACATTATGGACCCACACGAATAGGAACTGAACCCACAAATACTCAGAATAACACAGAAATGGTGGAGCCCGGACATAGATCTGTTTGCTTCCCCAAAGAACTGCCAATTACAGAAATTCTGCACAAGGAGCTACCATCTGCAAACATGGAAAGTGGATGCCCTCTTTCAATTGGAAAAAACTACAAGTATACGCTTTCTCTCCTTTACCTCTCCTTCCAAAGGTACTCATAAAAGCCAGACAGGAAGAGCCAAAAATGATCCTGATTGCACCAGACTGGCCAATCCAGCACTGGTACCCAATCTTAAAGAAATTAGCACAAGAACTACCCTGGATTTTGCCACAAATCCCACAGTTGCTGACAATACAACAATCAGATACTTCACAGCCAGCTAAAGATCTTAAATCTAGCTGCATGGAAAATTCCTTAGTCAAGCAAGCAGTGCCTTCTCTCCAAAGCTGTTATGAATGTCATTCTGGAGGCCAGAAGGCCTAGCACCAGGGAAGCATACTCTGATAAATGGAAGAGATTCTGTGCCTGGAACCAAGCTCACAGCCTTGACCCTCTTGTCCCAAACATTCCTCAGATACTGCAATACTTAACTGAGATGCTGGACAAGGGCCTCTTTTTCATACAAGATCCACGCCTCCGCTGTCTGCTCATTACATGGATCCACCAATTTTTTCTAATCCTTTGCTCAAACAATACCTCAGAGGGGCTAAAAACATAAGACTGCCCAGTAGAGCACCTACACCAACTTAGGACCAACTTTGTTTTGGAAAAATTAACTACCTCCTTTTGAGCCAGCTAACAGCAGAATTAAAATACATCTCTTGGAAAACTGCTCTGCTACTGGCAACATCAGCACGAAGAGTTTCAGAATTACAGGCACCAATGGCAGTGGAACCTTTCCTCATCTTCCACCAGGACAGGGTGTCTTTAAGAACTAACCCTACATTTATGCCAAAGGTGGTATCAAGTGTGGCTCTAAACCATACTATTCACTTGCCAACTTTTTTATCCAAAACCACAGAACAAAGGGGAGAGACTACATTCTTTGGACATTCACAGACAGTTAGCTTCTACTTGGACGAAACACCAAAGCTTTCAGAAAATCTGAGCAATTATTGGTAGCATATGCTGCAGGAGCACAGGGAAAAGCCATTTCAAAGCAGACTATTTCAAAATGGATAGCACACTGTATACATTTCTGCTATACCCACCATGGGAAACCTGTACCTAGCAGCATTAGATCTCACTCCACCAGGGCAACAGCCACTTCAACTGCCTACCTCAGAGGAGTACTTACCAAGGATATTTTGGAAGCATCAACATGGAGTTCTGTGCATACCTTCAAACATTACCATTTGCCTTTATACTCCAAATCCAGAGCTGGCTTCGCCACTGTTGTACTGCAGGGCCTTATAGCCACCCCTAATGCCTTCTAGATCCAGCCTCCCTACCTCAGCTTTGGGATTTCACCCAAGTGTAATGACTGCAGCAGCGTAACATGAACATAGTACAGTTTTGTACCTACCATAAATGTAGACGTTTGAGTGTGAACACTGCTGCAGTCCAGGTTACCCTCCCTCCTTCCCCTCTTACTTTCTGGTACTTACCTAGGGCATCTACTACTCTTTACCTATGGGGAGTATTTGCTGGTAACTAAAAATGGTTTTGCTTTTCTTTTGTATTTTTTACTAGCAATTTGAATTGCCTACCTATTTGGGGGCACCTGACATCTGGGGCAAGAAACTGAAGAAAATGGTGTCTGCTGCATCTTGTATACCCCTGTCTCACTGACGTCAGGGAGGAGGCGACAGCAACAGACGCCAGACCAAGACTTGAACTGTGGCCGACTGCGGGACCGCCTGACGGCAGGATAACCCAAGTGTAATGACTGCAGCAGTGTTTACACTCTAACATCTACATTTATGGTAGGTACAAAACTGTACTTCGACATCTGGTGTTTTTGAAAAGGCTTCTTCTAACATGCCTAGGGTACACAGTAAACGAAAATAAATCACAACTGGTACCCTCTCAAAAGATAACATTCCTGGGTGCAAGCTTGAATACAACTGCCCAGAGGGCTTACCTCATGCCAAACAAGCAAAGGCAACTGACTACTTCAAACTGGCAACAAAAACCCAGTCTACTGCAAGAAAACTTCTGCAGGCTCTGGGCTTCATGGCATCTTGCATCCTACTGATTCCATATGCGAGACTGCATATGAGGAAACTTCAATGGTACCTAAAGTTTATGGAGTCAACATTCTCAGTCTGGAAATTCTTCATTTCCTGCCTGTAACAGGAATTTCTATGGTAGGCAAAGGCATGTCACCAAAACATGCGATGACTATTCACTCTACCCCCTGCCAGCCAAACCTTAACAGACGCATCAGATTATGCTTGGGGGGGCCCACATGACAGGAAGATGCATTCAGGGCATATGGACACCAAAACAAACATCTACATATCAACCAGAAAGATGCTAGCTGTTCAGAATGCCCTAACAGCCTTCAAGGACTTACTACATCCAGGACAACTACTGAAAGACAAAACCACAGTCATGTGGTATATAAACAAGCAAGGGGGCACACTCATACCCTCTTTGCAGGTTAACCATGGCACTCTGGGACACTGCTTTGACCTACCAGATGCATCTTCAAGCTCAATTCCTGCCAGGAAAACAGAACACACTGGCAGACTATTTAAGCAGAAACCTTATGGATCCTCACGAGTGGAAACTAAATCCACAAGTCTTCAGCATGATTACAGAGAAATGGGGGAGCCCAGACATGGATCTATTTGCCTCCCATCAAAATTATGAATTGAAATGATTCTGCACAAGGACTTAACACAGACAAGCATGGAAAGTGGACGCCCTATCCTTCACTTGGAAAAACCTATCAGTTTATGCCTTTCCTCTGCCTCTTCTCCCCAAGATCCTCTTAAAAGTCAGGCAAGAGAAGCCAAAGATATTAATTGCCCCGCACTGGCCCTGCCAATACTGGTACCCAATCCTAAGGAACTTGTCTCGATACCCAGCGTGGACCTTGCCTCAGACCACAACTACTATCCCAGCAAAACAATCCGATCCTGTGCATTCATCTACAGACACTGAACCTGGCAGCATGGCTAATCATGTAGTCATACAAACACCTCAGTAAAGCTGTGATGGATGTCATTTTGAAAGCCAGAAGGCCTAGTACTAGAAAATCTTGTGTTCTCAAATGGAAGAGATTCTGTGCTTGGAATCCAGCACAAGGAACTGATACAGCAGAACCAAATATTCCTCCGATATTGCAATACTTAACTAAGATGCTTGACAAAGGCCCATCTTTCTCATCAATTAAAATCCATGCCTCTGCCATTTCGGCTCATTACAATACAGAGCCACCAATCTTTTCTCATCCTTTACTAAAGCAGTGTCTTAGAGGGGTCAAATTTAAGGCCTCCTAGATCACCATTGCCTGCATGGGACCTTAATTATGTGTTGGAAAAGCTCACACTGTCTCAATTAGAACCAGCTGCTACTGCTGATATAAAGTTCTTATGGAAAACAGCTCTGCTACTAGCAATTACTTCAGCAAGAAGAGTTTCAAAGCTACAGGCCCTCATGGCTGCAGAGCCTTTTATCAGATTTTACCCAGATAGGGTGTCTGAGGACAAATCCTACTTTTAAGCCTAAGGTTTCCAGTGTGGCTCTTAATGGAACAATTCACCTGCCAACCTTTTATCCAAATCCGCAGAACAAGGGTGAGAGAATTCTGTATTCCTTGGACGTACACAGCTAAGGTTCTACTTGCAGGACTAAAGCTCTAAGAAAAACTGAGCAATTACTAGTGACATGCTGCAGGATCAGAAGGCAAGACTATTTCAAAGCAGACAATTTCAAAGTAGATAAGCCACTGCATCTGTTTCTGCTACTCATACCATGGTAAACCTGTGCCCAAGGGTATTGGGTCTCATTCCACCAGAGCTGCAGCTACTTCAGCAGGCTTTCTCAGGGGAGTACCAACCAAAAGCATTCTAGAGGTTGCTACTTGGAGTTCTGTTAACACCTTTACAAAGCATTATCATTTGCCTCTCTACTCTAAATACAGGGCAGGCTTTGCTACTGCAGATGTTCTTCGTGTTTCACTGTTGCAGTCATTACATTTGGGTAATCCTGCTGGCAGGTTGCCCTCAGTCGGCCTGAATTTCAAAGTCTTGGGTTCTGTGTCGGCTGTCGTCGCCCCTTCCCTGGCGTCAGGTCGTCGGGGGGGGGGGGTATAAAAGAAGCAGCCAACGCCATTTTCTTGCCGCACGGTGCCCGAAGCAGAAGCAGTTCACAAGTGCCGGTCGGCCGACTCTAGATCTGAAATTCGAACTCTAAAATTTCAGAAGTCTTCTATAAAGCCAAGTACCCTGTTGGGGAAACTTTTTTTCTTGCTCCAGAACCGATGTCAGAAAAAGTTAATTGTATTTCTTGTGGGAAGCAAAATACCTCATAAGGACTTTCATTCTTGCTGTATTCCTTGCCTAGGCCCTGATCATAATTTTCTGGGTTGTCGGTTTTGTGCTAGATTTAACCAACGCACTAAGCGTTGGTATGATTTTGCTTTAAACTACTTTGGACTCTGATGGTTTAACCATCAGACTACCGCAGTTTGCAAAAAATGCAAAAAGATAGCCAAGGCCCAAAACCGACTAAATTTCTAAGGCAGTCGCTGGTTCTCAGTGAGGTGCTTTCGCAGCCCCTGATGACTGCTACTTTAGAGTCACAGGCTGCTACAGACTCCCACGTGGTGTCGGCCATGCCGCTGGAAACTCGAAGTATTGGAGTCTGACGCTATTCTTTCAGATGGGTCCAGAGCCGCTGAGTAGGCACCAGCTTCTGAGGGTATATTCAGACTCTAACACCGATGCATTAAACCAACTTCAAAGGCAAAGACTAAAGCACCTTCAAAGGCAAAGAAGCAACCTCAAGAGCCATGTCGTCGGGCCTCCATGCCCAAAAAACAGATGCTGAAAATGGCCGAAGACTTGATTACCTAGATAAGGGGTTCCCATCCCCCTCTTGATAAGAGGCCTAGGCAAGAGACTATGAATCTTCAGATCAGGTTTCTATTTCTTGATTCCTTTTCTGATCAGGAATATTCTTTTCCCCCATGAGGATTTTGATGCTGAAGAATCCATACTTTCAGCTTCTCCTCCTGAGGATTCTTTTGGGGAAGCCTTGCATACCATGAGGGAGCATTTCCACTGGGAGAGCCAAGATTTTTTAGAGTCTAAAAAGAGGCTCGGGGATTTCCTGTTACTACCTCAGCACAAGCCACTAGCCATTCCTCCTGTTAGACATTGTGGACGATGTGTTTTCGGAGTCCAGCCTTACCCCTGACTTCTTACCTCCAGCTCCTGTTGAGCCCAACGGATATTACAGGGTTCCTGACTCACATAAATTCCTTTTTAAAAACCCTGCTGCAGACCCAGAAACTATTTCTCAGGGTCTCAAGGGTGTTAAGGCTTCCACTGCAAAAAACCCTACCCCTTCTGATAGGGATTCTAGGGCACTGGATAGATGGGGAAAGAAGGTTTACACATCTGCTGCCTTGGCTAGAAGGGCCTTTAAATGGTCAGTTTCATATGCTCAAGTATCAGCAACATGTCATGGCATTGCTTAAACAGAAAATGTTAAATTCTGAATGTGCAGAAAACAAGGAAATGCAGGAAATATTGCATGCAGCTGAACAAGTTGGAATGCATACTTTGCAATGTGGTTTTGATTCTTTAGAGGCCTCCTGCAGGGCCACTGTTACTTCTGTAATTAGAAGGCATGCTTGGTTAAAGGAACAAAATCTGCCTGATCATGTTAGTTAAATTTAGATGCACCTTTACAACATGATTCTTTGGTGTTAAGGCAGAAGAGGTGTTAAAGAAAATGGAGGACAGGGCTAAATCTATGCAAACTGTCAGATTTCTTACAAGTACAGCCACCTAGGTTTAGTAGACACTGGCCTACAAAGAATTGGTCCTTTCCAGTGTCAGACCTCAAAGGGGTAGACCCAGACGCCCTATAGTTTCTTTCGGCTTTTCCCGGTTAGGGGTCGCCACAGCGCAACTCCGGTCTGCTAATGATTGGAAGTAGATTTTTATGTGCTAGCTTGCCGGGCCTAACGCACAACCTTCAACGGAACGTCCATTTCACATGTCGCCACACAGAAGACGCTCTGAGAATCGAACGGGCAACGTCTGTGAGGAGACGACCGATCCCAGGCTCAAGGTTCATACAGGTCAAAGCAATGGGGGGGGGGTTTACCTCCAAAAGTGGAGAAGACTAATCACAACCTTACAGGAAACTGTCCCAATGACTTCCCCCTGCCTGCACCAAGCACTTATTTCCTAGCAGCACCCTTAGGGGGGAAATTGGCACTTTTTTCTCAAAATTGGTACATTATAACCCAGGACAAGTGGGTTCTAAATAGTGTCACAAGGCTACAAGTTCCATTTCCATACCATGCCAAAGACAAATGGCTGGCCAAATCTGCCAAAACAGTCAATGGACAGAGGCACAAAAACAAGTCTCATCCCTCCGGGATATTAGGGCCAATGTTAAGTTGTCAATCTCGCCTTCATTCTTGCTGGATGGGTTCGGAGCCGATCCTCGGCTCCGACTCGGCACTTGCTTTAGCTTAGGAACTCCTTTTACCAGCTCGAGGCAACCCTATATCCCATGATGCAAGGCGGAACTACCTCAGATCTCGTTTGCCGCTTAGCGAAAGAGGTCTCCTTTACCAGCAGAGGTAAGTGAATTTCTTGTCAAAGAAAGAGAAGCTTAGGGTTTTATTTTTCCCTTTTAGTCATAGTATAGTCTGTAGTAGTTTTACAGCCCACCCTATTCCCTTGTTTTTTAAAACTTTTATACCCTTTTTAAACTTTTAGTGTAAAGTTTTAGTTAGGCCTAAAACCCCAGTTGTTAATCCCTTCCTGTGTGTTTGTGTAGGGGATTAATTTTGTGTGTTTGGGGTTTGTGTGTGTTTTCTTCCTCCTAGGATATGTCTAGGGAAGGCAAGGTCTCAGGCTTCAAGAAGTGTGACTCGTGCTGTCAGAAAATGTCTCTGACAGACGGTCACACCTTGTGTTTATTGCCTGGGGCCTTTGCACCTGCAGGACTCCTGTGCTTTGTGTCACTCTTTTAGCCAGAGAGTCCTGCAGGAGAGGAGGAATAAACTTATCCTCCGTGGCTTACTTAAGCCAGAAGGTTCTCCCTCTAAAGCAGGGTCTGGGAAACCTTCTAAGCCACCTGAAGGCTCAGGCTTCAGTTTCCAAGCCTCCTCCGGTGGCTCGCCCGTGGAGCCGAGATCGCCGCTGGAACCGATGTATCTGCCTTGAAAGTAGTGGGTTCGGTGCCGGCTGGCTCCGATACCTTATCTACTGTGGCCTTGTCGGCTCCGGCTGGAGCCGACACTTTATCCAGCATCGGAGCCGAGAAACCTTCGGCTCCATCTGGTGTTCAGGGGACTTCGGCTCCGATGGCTCCGTCCCGAAAGAGATCTCGGTCCCCTTCATTACTGAGTATCCACTCGGCTCTGGGGTCTCCCCTTTTGTCGGATCGGAGCCGATCTTCGAGATCTTCCAGGCTGTCTGACCACGACTTGGAGAGGGTGGTAAGCAGGCTGTTGAAGTCTCAGGCACTGGCCCAAATGCTCCATAGCCCGTCTCAACAGACTTCGGCTATAGCCTCACCCCTTGAACTTCCTCCTCCGACTCCACTTCAGAGTTCGGAGCCGGAGCTTCTCGGGACAGCGACTGTTTCGGTGCCGGAGCCGATACATCCTTCGGCTCCGTCATCCTCTGCTCCGATCTCCTTGAGACCTTCCTTGGAGGGATCCGGTCGTCGGGTTTCCCTTGTCTGCTCCGAGGGGGCTAGTGGCATCGGACCCTTGTCCGACCCCGCTCTCCCTCTCGGGGCTTCGGCTTTGGTAAGCTCGGCGCCGACATCGGCCTCGGAGCCTTCCCTCTCAGTGGAGCCGGGCATTCCTGTTTCCTCGGAGCAGGGATATTCCGGCCTCCCGGGGAGGGGAGCCTTTGAGGTGGTGAGTGTCCTGGCCTCTGAGCCTGGTCAACGGTCCATCCCTCTAGCTCCTCCCTCATCAGTGCCTGCAGACGCCTCTTGCCAGCCTCTTGCTCTCAGGCCCAGGGATCCATCGCCCCAGGTTTCCCCATTGGGAATTTCCTCCTCTTCCGAGGTTTCTCCTGATCCTGCAGGGGAACCCCCTCGGAAGAGGACGTGTAAGAGGAAACACATGGACTCCCCTGGGTCTACTACATCTGATACCGACTTAGATGAGTCGGAGGGTTCCCCACGGTCCCCCTCTGAGGATATCTCCTTTTCAGACATCCTTGAGCTCCTCAAACAGAGGGGGAATTGGCCCTCCATTGACCCCTCCGAGGATGAGTCTGTATACCTGGAGGCTTTTGGATCCCGACCCTCCACCTCCTGGGTGTCTCCGCCTTTCGACCCACTGATGCAGGTAGTGGCTCAGAAGGTGTGGGCGGCTCCAGATTCTGTGGAACCTGTCCCCAGGAGACCATCCAAATTCATCACGGCCCCTACGGTCAAACAGTTCCTTTCCAAGGGTGTCTCTGTGGATGCTATGGTGGTGGCGGCCACTAAGAAGGAACTGGCGGATCCTTCAGTACCTGTCCATCCTAACAAGGACTCTAAGACCATGGACAGGTATGGAAAGCGGATGTTTTCTTCAGCGACTTTTGCTATGCGTTCGCTGAATTATCTTTGTCACTTCACCAGGCTTCAACGAGATATTCTCAAAGAACTGGGTGAAGTAGTCCAGGATCCTTCTGCTGCTGGGGCTCAGGAAAAGATTGCCTCGCAGCTTGCAATCCTGAATTCCATATCTAACTCCTCCATGCGGCTCATATCCTATGCGGCCGATGGAGCGAGCAGGGCCGCAGGCACAGGAGTTGCTCTTAGATGCCAAGCCTGGATGAGGCTTTGTAATTTTATGGACCCTTTAAGGCGCCTTCACTAATACCCCTTTGATGGTTCGGCTTTGTTCGGACCTCAGGTGAAGGATACCTTGACCAGGTGTGAGCAGGACGGTAAAACTCTTTCTGCCGTTGGAGTCCAGTTTTCCACTCCTTCTAGACCATATCCCAAGGGTCAGAAGGGGGGGAAGATGTGGTTCCGAAAAGCCCAAGGAGCTACACTGGACGCACGTGGTCAGTTTACCCCCAGAGGCAGAGGGGGTAACAATAACAGACGCCCTAGAGGCAGGGGGGGGTCCTCAGAACCAGGGCAACAGGGAGTCTCTTCCTGAAGCCCTTTCAGCATCCCTGAGGTGTTGCCTGACTGTCCACCCTTGGAGGCAGTCGGGGGAAGGATTTCGCTGTACCCAGTAGCCTGGCAATCCCTATCTCAAGAGAGTTGGGTACAGTCAATCATATCCGAGGGTTACAAAATCCCCTTCGAAAGGTTTCCCGTACCTCTACAATCCCTTCCAGACATCTCACCCAGTCAAAGGGATTTGGCAGAACAGGAGGTTTCAAAGCTCCTAGAAAAAAGCCGTCCAGACTGTGCCAGCAGACCAGGTAGGATCCCGGCGTCTACTCGAGATTCTTTTTGGTCCCCAAAAGGACGGGAGATTGGAGACCAATATTAGACCTGAGCAATCTAAACAGATTTGTCAAGAAGGTAAGATTCCGGATGGTCACGCTTCAGTCCATTCTGCCCTTTCTGGGCAAGGACAACTGGATGTGATCTATAGACCTTCAGGACGCGTACTATCACATAAAGATACACAGGTGCTCCAGGAGGTTTCTCCGCTTTCGGCTAGGGACCAGTCATTATCAATTCAGAGCCCTGCCCTTTGGCCTCACTTCAGCCCCCAGAGTGTTCACCAAATGCATGGCAGTGGTCACAGCTCATCTGAGACGTCAGGGATTCCAGGTGTTTCCCTACTTGGACGACTGGCTCCTCTCCGCCACCACCAAGTGTCAGCTTCTTCAGTCCAGAGACTACACTCTACAGCTTTGCAGGAGTTTGGGAATTTCAGTAAATTTCGAAAAATCTTCTCTGCTGCCTTGCCAATCAATCACCTTTATTGGCGCAGAATTAAACACCGTCAAAATGATAGCCAGACTAACAGAGCAAAGAATTCTGGACATCCAAAAATTAGTTCGGCTTCTATTGCAAAGCAACAAGATCAAAGCCAGATTTATACTGAAGGTTCTAGGTCTTATCGCGGCCATTGTTCTTCTACCACTGGCTCGCTTCCGCATGCGTCTTCTGCAGTGGATGCTATTCACGCAGTGGTCATACCACAGTCTCCCGATGAGGCACGAAATCTTGGTCACACAGTCGTGCAGAGCTCATCTGAACTGGTGGATATCTTCCCCTCTTCTTCATCAGGGCCGACCCTTTATTCCCCCTCCTCCAGTTGCCACAGTCACTACGGATGCCTCTCTGATCGGGTGGGGGGGGCATTATCAGGGCAGGATGGTCCACGGGACGTGGCAACCCATAGAATACCATCTGCACATAAATGTCCTGGAGATGAGAGCAGTGCTTTTAACGTTGCAAGCCCTCAACGACTTTCTTCCCACGGGGACTATTGCAGTACAAACGGACAACATGTCCGTGGTCTGGTACATCAACAAACAGGGCGGGACCAGGTCCTATCCGTTATGTCGAGAAGCTCTCAGACTTTGGCAATGGGCGATCTCTTCTCAGCGGTTTCTGATCGGTTTCTGATAGCAACGCACATCCCCGGCAGGTCCAACCTTTTAGCGGACAGGCTGAGCAGATCCATTCTGATGCCTCACGAGTGGTCTCTCAATCAAATCTGTAGTGGATCAGATTTTTCTGAAGTGGGGCAGTCCTTGTTGCGATCTTTTTGCTACTCCGCAAAACAACAAGTGCCCCGATTTTTTTCACTTTTTTTTTTCCCCTTCCAGGCCAACCCCTGAGAGACTCTCTAACCCAGGATTGGCCCCGGGGACTTCTGTACGCTTTTCCTCCTTTTCCCTTGATTCCACAAGTCATTCAGAAAGCCACCGTTTTGAGAGCCAAGTTGATCCTCATTGCCCCATATTGGCCTCGACAAATTTGGTTTCCGTCTCTGCATAGTCACCTTCTGGTGCAGCCCTGGCATCTGGACCCAGTTCCGGATCTCTTGATCCACCAGTCGGGTCAGCAGCACCGAGCCATTCATTCTCTCAACCTCACTGCTTGGTTGCTCCACTTCCTACCCTAGCCAGGCTACCGATGATTTCTGACTCAGAGACATTTTAGTGTCTTCTTTGAAGTCGTCCACTAGGACTGTTTATGCTAGCAAGTGGCGACGTTTTTCTATTTGGGCAAATTCCAAAAATATTGATCCCTTTACTGCTCCTGTACATTCGGTTTTAGATTTCCTGGCGGAGGTTTTTCATTCAGGATCCTCGTCATCTACAGTCAAAGTACAACTGGCTGCTATTTCCAAGTATCATGTTGGCTTGCATGACAATAACATTATGTCTCATAGATTATGCAAGGCCTTTCTGAGAGGAGTTTTTCTCCTAAAACCACCTATAAAGCATCCTCCTCCGCAATGGGATCTAAACTTAATGTTGGCATCCTTGATACTACCTCCTTGAACCGTCTGCTTCATGTTCTTTGAAATTATTGACCTGGAAAACTATATTTTTACTGGCTGTCACTTCTGCAAGAAGAGTTTTCGAGATTCAAGCTCTCTGCATTCGTTCCCCTTATTTGGTTTTTCATAAGGACAGGGTATCATTAAGAACTAACCCTTCCTTTCTTCCCAAAGTCGTATCTCAAACCAACATTAACCAATCTATAGATCTACCAGTCTTTTTCCCAAACTATTCCGACAGAGCTGAACAGAAACTGCATTTTTTGGATGTCCATTGTCAGCTCAGGTACTATTTGCATAGAACTAAACAATTCAGAAAATCGGACCAATTATTTGTCTCCTATGCAGAAAACAGGATAGGTCTTCCAGTCTCTAAAGTGACCTTATCCAGATGGTTAACTTCCACTATTTCCTATGTATACTCTCTCAGAGGCAAGCAGCTATCTTCTAAGCCAAAGCACACTCAACCAGGAGTCTATCCACTTCTGCAGCTTTTCAGGATAGACTACCCATTGATACCATTTGTGCAGCAGCTACTTGGGCTACGCCTCATACCTTTGTGTCTCATTACAAATTGGACTTGGCCTCCAGAGATAGGGCCAGTTTTGGTTCCACAGTTCTCAAGAGTCTGTTCCATTGAGCCACCCGGGATACAGGTGCTAGGGACGCGGTCCCATCCAGCAAGAATGAAGGCGAGATTGACAACTTAACATTTAGAAGTTATGTACCTACCATAACGTTCCATGTTAGTTGTCTTCTCGCCTTCTTTCTTGCGTCCCTCCCTCCTTCCCCCTGGCCTGGACAGATCTTGAAGAGTTCCTATTAGGTTGTTTCCTCCTGAGCCTTCATATGAGGACTTCTATTAGGATCTTGTGTTCCTAATTATATTAGGATAGCCTTTAGCAGGGTAGGTTAGCTACCAAACGAGATCTGAGGTAGTTCCGCCTTGCATCATGGGATATAGGGTTGCCTCGAGCTGGTAAAAGGAGTTCCTAAGCTAAAGCAAGTGCCGAGTCGGAGCCAAGGATCGGCTCCGAACCCATCCAGCAAGAAAGAAGGCGAGAGAAGACAACTAACATGGAACGTTATGGTAGGTACATAACTTCTAATTCAACAAGTGCCAGAGCGCGGGGACAAGGATTTTACTCAAGACTGTTCTTGGTTCCCAGAAAGGACAAGGCCTGGAGGCCAATACTGGACCTGTGTATTCTGAATAACATTCCTGGATATACCAAAATTCAAGATGTTGACTTTGCAGCAGCTAATGCCCATGCTGGGCAAGAACGCTTGGCTTGTAACTTTAGACCTAAGAGGCATACCTGCATGTCCCAATCAGACAAATGCAGAAGATACCTCGGATTCAAGGCTGGCTCTATGCATTACCAATTCTCTGCACTGCCCTTTGGCTTATCTACTGCACCCAGGGTCTTTACTAAGTGCCTGGCACCAGTAATTGTGATGTTCATCGTGTTTCACTGTTGCAGTCATGACTGTAGGGTTCTCCCTTGCCAGCAGGCAGTCCTCTGTTAGCCAGAATCCCAAAGTCTGGGTCCGGCGTCTGCTGTTCAGTCATGCTCCCTGACGTCAGAGCGCTAGGAGTACAAAGCTGACAGCCGACGCTATGTTCTCCAGTCTTTCTTGCCGTGCAATGATAGCAGTTCACAAGTGCTGGTCAGCTGACTCCTGACAATTTTTTCTAATCAAACTTCAGTCCGAAGACTGACTTCTACTCAAAGCTAAGTACCCCGTTGGGGAAACTTTTTTCTTGCTCCAGTCCAATGTCAGAAAGTTAATTGTATTTCATGTGGGAAGCAAATACCTCATAAGGATTTTCATTCTTACTGTATTCCTTGCTTAGGCCCTGACCACGACATAGCTAGTTGTCGGTTTTGTGCTAGTTTAATCAACGTACTATTAAACGAAGGTACGATGTTCATCATGCATACAGCTGCAGTAATCACAGATGGGTTTTCAGCCGTCAGGCGGTCCCTCGGTCGGCCGAATTCCAAAGTCTTGGTCCGGCGTCGGTTGTCGTCGCTTACTCTTCTGACGTCAGTAAGGCCAGAGTATATAAGACACAGCCGACGCCATGTTCTTCAGTCTTTTTTGCCGCGCGGTGCCCGAAGCAGAAGCAGTTCGCAAGTGCCGGTCGGCCAGCTCCTGAATTACGAAAAAATTGGAACCGAAGTCTTCTTTAAAGCTAAGTACCCCGTTGGGGAAACGTTTCTTGCCTCAGACCGATGTCAGAAAAAGTTAATTGTATTTCTTGTGGGAAGCAAATACCGCATAAGGATTTCCATTCCCGTTGCATACCTTGTTTGGGCCCAGACCACGACGTCTCAGACTGTCGCTTTTGCGCTACCTTCAATAAACGCACTATCAAGCGTCAGGCGGAGTTCGCCCAACACTACTTTGGTAAAGCTTTTGATTACAAGATGTCGTCGGACACTCCGACTACCGTTTTGTCCAAAAAACGCAAGGAAAAGGACCGACACGAGAGACCCGCAGTCCCCGCCGACACCACGCCAAAACAGGCTACACGTGGTCTGGTTCTCAGCGAGACTCCTTTGCAGTCCCTGACTACCGACGACACTCCTTTGGCGGTGTTCTCTGTACCAGAGACCGCTGGGTCCTCGGTCCTTTCCCAGACTACAAACGAAGCCACTGCTAATGTTGAGCCTACTAATGTGGACAGGTCCACCTCCACCCATAGTGTATTTAGGCCCTCATCTTCTTTTTCAATAAAGGCTTTTACTAAATCCAAAGCAGCCAGGCATCCCACGAGGCCTGTTGCACAGGGCCCATTTCCTGGACCCATGCCTAAGAAACAGATGCTTAAAATGGCTGAGGATTTAATTACCTCTTATCAGAGGTTCTCAGCCCCCTCCTGACAAGAGACCCAGAGTGGAGGAAGAATCTCCCTCTTCTGATCAGAGATCCATTTTATCAGAACATTCTGATGCAGAGGAACACTCTTACTCCCCTTTTGAGGATCCGGATGCAGAACAGTCCATTCCTTCTGTATCCCCTCCTGAGGATTTTTCTTTTGGGGAAACCTTGCACACTTTGAGGGAACACTTCCATTGGGAAGGCCAAGACTTTTCAGATTCCAAGAAAAGACTTAGGGAATTTCTTTGGTTACCTCAGCACAGACCTCTGGCTATACCCCTTGTTTTGGATGTACTGGATGATGTCTATTCGGAGGCTTGCCTTAACCCTGATTCTCTGCCTCCTGCACCAGTAAAACCTGATAGGTATTAGAGTCCCCAGCTCTCACCAATTTCTCTACAAAGGCCATAATGCTGACCCTGAAACCATTTCACAAGGCCCCAAGGGATTAAAGGCCTCCACTGCCAAGAATCCACTCCCTGCAGAAAGGGAATCCAGGTCTCTAGAAAGGTGGGGTAAAAAGGTATATACCTCTGCCACCCTAGCCATGAGGGCCTTAAACTGTCAGTTTCATATGATTAAATATCAACAGTACCTGTTATCACAATTAAGGAACAAAATGTCTCAACCTGAACAACCAGATTTGAGAGTTACAGGATATGATGCATAGTGCGGAGCAAGTGGGTAAACACACCTTACAATGTGGTTATGATGCCCTAGAGGCTTCCAGTAGAGCGGCTGCCACAGGATCAGTCATTCGCAGACATGCCTGGCTTAGGGAACAAAATTTACCTGATCATGTGAAAGCTAAACTTCTTGATGCTCCTTTACAAAAGGATTTACTATTTGGTACTAATGCTGAGGACATACTACGGAAAATGGAAGAAAAAGCCAAATCTATGCAAACTGTCAAGGCTTTCTTACAGGTCCAACCACCACGTTTTAGCAGAAATTGGCCTTCAAAAAACTGGTCCTTTCCAGCCACTGACAAGCCCCAAAGAGGTAGATACAGACGCACAAGGGGCAGAGGGCAATCACAAGGATCATATAGAGGCAGACAATGGCAATCTCCACCACCAAGAGGTGGTGAAGACAGTGCACAACAATACAGGAAGCAAACCCAATGACACCCTCATTTCCATGCCAAGCAAGTCTCAGCTGACAGCACCTTTGGGAGGGAAACTAGCATTATTTGCAAGCAATTGGCATATTGTCACAACAGACAAATGGATACTGGACATTATAAACAGAGGCTACAAATTTCAATTTCACACTCTTCCAAAAATGAGGCATGCCAAACCTGCCACAAAATCAAAGGGCAGAGGCACAACTGCAAATTTCAAAGCTCCTAAACAGGAGAGCTATACAAAAGGTACCTACACACCAACAAGGTCAAGGTTTTTATTCAAGACTTTTTCTGGTACCAAGAAAAGGAACAGACTGGAGACCCATTTTGGACTTATCCATCCTAAACACATTCCTACTCGTGCCAAAATTCAAGATGCTCACATTACAGCAACTTCTTCCCATGCTGGGCAAGGAGTTTTGGCTGGTAACATTGGACCTCAAGGAGGCATACCTGCATGTCCCAATCAGACAAAGCTGCAGAAGATACCTCAGATTTCTTGCAGGTTCAATCCACTATCAATTCTCTGCATTGCCCTTTGGCTTATCTACTGCGCCCAGAGTATTCACAAAGTGCCTGGCATCAGTGATTGCCTACTGCAGACTTCAAGGGATACAAATTTACCCTTATCTGGACGACTGCCTGATCCAAGCGGACAGCAAACGCATACTACTGGAACATCTGGCATATGTGACACTGTTACTGCTTTCTCTGGGATATACCATCAATAAGGAGAAATCAAGACTAACACCATCTCAGAAAATAACCTTCCTGGGTGCCAACTTGGACACACACCCAGATGGCATATCTTACGCCAGAAAAACAAGGGCAACTATCTCAGTACTTCAAAACACTAGCAAAAAGTACCAGGCTTACTGCAAGGAAAATCCTGCAGGCTCTGGGATTCATGGCATCTTGCATTCTTCTAATCCCATGTGCAAAGCTGCATATGAGGAAACTTCAATGGTACCTAAAAAATCTATGGTCTCAACAGTCAGTTTGGAAGCAATTATACCAATAATTCCATGTTTGCAAAAGGAATTTCTATGGTGGGCCCAAGCATGTCAAGTAAACAGGCCTTCTATTCTGCAAGCCTCAAGC
This sequence comes from Protopterus annectens, assembly GCF_019279795.1. Classification (NCBI taxonomy): domain Eukaryota; kingdom Metazoa; phylum Chordata; order Ceratodontiformes; family Protopteridae; genus Protopterus; species Protopterus annectens. The sequence continues at coordinate 657,193,127 of NC_056747.1, forward strand.
AAAACAAGTCATAACCACAGACGCCTCAGATTACGCCTGGGGGGCGCACATGAAGGACAGGTGCATTCAGGGCAGATGGTCCCAAAAGGAAAAGCACCTTCACATCAATCAAAAAGAAATGCTAGCAGTAATAAATGCAATTACAGCTTTCAAGGACTTCCTGCATCCAGGACAATTACTGATAAGAACAGACAACACCACAGTAATGTGGTACATAAACAAGGAGGAACACATTCATACCCCTTGTGCAGACTAGCCATGACTCTTTGGAACTTGGCTCTGGAAAGACAAATCGAACTTCAAGCACAGTACTTGCCAGGACTGGAAAACACAACGAATGGAAGTTACATCCTCAGGTGTTTACAGAGATAATCCAAGCGTGGGGGAGGCCAGACATAGATCTTTTTGCCTCCCACAGGGACCAACTGAAAAAGTTTTGTTCAAGGACCTTTCATCCAAAGGCCTGGAAAGTGGACGCCCTTTCATTCAGTTGGACAGCATGGACAGTTTATGCATTCCCACCTCTGCCCCTTCTGCCCAAGGTGCTTTTGAAAGCAAGAACAGACAAACCGAAGATACTGATTGCTCCAGATTGGCCAAGGCAACACTGGCATCCACTCCTGAGGAGCCTAACACATACTCCTCCCTGGTCCCTGCCTCTAATGCCTCTCCTGACTCAGAACAGCTACAAAACTCTTCAGTCAGCTGAAAACACTCAACCTCGCTGCATGGAAAATTCCTTGACACCACAACCGTCCCTACTCTCCAAGGAGGTGCAGGATGTCATTTTGGAGGCCAGAAGACCATCTACTAGAAAAGCTTACTCCGCAAAATGGAAGCGGTTTTGCTGTTGGAATGAGAAGAGGCCAGGACCCTAGAAAATTGAACTTGCATCAGGTTTTACAGTACCTAGCTGAACTGCTGAACAGTGGACTTTCATTTTCTTCCATAAAAATACATGTCTCAGCCATTTCTGCAGAATTCAACACGGATCCTCCTTTCTCTCACCCACTCTTACGACAGTTCCTCAGAGGGGCTAAGAATATAAGACCTCCAAGGAAGCAACCAATACCAGCCTGGGACCTTAATTACATACTAGAAAAATTAACATTGCCTCCCTTTGAACCTGCTGCCTCAACAGATCTGCAACATTTGTCCTGGAAAACAGCTTTCCTTCTGGCCATCACTTCAGCTCGTAGGGTTTCTGAACTACAGGCCCTCATGGCGGTGCAGCCCTTCCTCATCTTCCATCAGGACAGGGTTTCCCTTCGTACCAACCCATCTTTTATGCCAAAAGTGGTATCCAGGGTAGCCTTAAATCAAGCCATACACCTACCTACCTTTTATCCTAACCCTCAAAACAAAGGGGAGAGGCTGCTTCACACTTTAGACATCCATAGGCAGCTACGTTATTATTTGGACAGAACAAAGTCCTTCAGGAAATCAGAACAACTTTGTGTCCTATGGCGTAGGGGCTCAAGGGAAACCAGTTACCAAACAGACCATTTCCAAGTGGATTGGCCACTGCATACGGTTTTGTTATTCCTATCATGGGAAATCTGTCCCTACTGGTATCAGATCTCACTCCACCAGGGCCACAGCCACCTCTACAGCCTTCCTCAGAGGCGTTCCTACTAAGGATATTTTGGAGGCAGCCACTTGGAGTTCTGTACAAACCTTCACAAAACACTACCACCTACCCTTATATTCCAGAACAAGAGCAGGCTTTGCCACTGCTGTTTTGCAGGGCATTCTGGCTCAACCCAGTTCCTCATAGTACCTACCACCCTATGCATAGCTTTGGGACTCTACCCATCTGTGATTACTGCAGCTGTATGCACGATGAACATAGTACAGTTTTGTACCTACCATAAATGTAGATGTTAGAGTGCTCATACAGCTGCAGTACAGATTTCCCTCCCTCCTTCCCCACTTGGTAAAGGCATGGGGCCTTAACCTCTTCATACCACCTGACTGGGTTATCCTGCTATGTTTTATTTGCTTGCTTACACTGATTTTGCATTACATTGCATTGCCTGCATATGTAGATAAGCCTTATTTATGCATTGCCTTCCTTTTGGGGGCACCTGACATCTGGGGCAAGAAAGACTGAAGAACATGGCGTCGGCTGTGTCTTATATACTCTGGCCTTACTGACGTCAAAAGAGTAAGCAACGACAACCGACGCTGGACCAAGACTTTGGAATTCGGCCGACCGAGGGACCGCCTGACGGCTGAAAACCCATCTGTGATTACTGCAGCTGTATGAGCACTCTAACATCTACATTTATGGTAGGTACAAAACTGTACTATTTTGCTTTTCATTACTTTGGTAGGCGTTTTAATTACAAAATGTCGTCTGATACGGTTCCGGCTACCGGAGTTCACAAATGACGCAAGGACAAAGACGGGCCTCCGAGGTCCAAATCAGGCGATATCGCACAAGCGGAGCCAGCTTCAAGTTCGGCCGTCGCCAGTGAGGCGCTTTTGCAGCCCCTGCCGTCGGCCATTTCGGAACAGCCGAAACTGACTCCCACGAGGAGCCAACTAGGCCTTTGAATATTTCAGTTGGACCTTCGGACAATGCTCCTTTGGATGGGTCCAGAGCCGCTGTGCAGGTACCGGCTTCCGAAGGGGTTTTCAGGCCTACTCAGCTTCTTATAAAGGCAAAGGCAAAGACTCCTTCCAAATCAAATACTGCAACCCAGGCCTCTTCTGATCCGGCTCCCAAGTCTCAAACAGTTACTTAAAATGGCGGAGGACTTACTATGATCAGGGGTTCACATCCCCCTCCAAATAAAAGGCCAAGGCAGGAAGTTTATTATGACTCCTCTGATCAGGCTTCTGTTTCTTCTTCTGACCAAGAATATTCTTTTCCTCCTTATGAGGATTCTGATGCTGAGGAATCCATTCCTTCAGCTTCTCCCCCTGAGGATTTCTCTTTTGGGGAAACTTTGCATGAAATGAGGGAACATTTCCACTGGGAAGGACAGGAGTACTCTGAATCTAAGAAAAGACTAAGGGATTTTCTTCTTCTTCCCCAACATAGGCCCCTGGCTATTCCTCCTATTTTGGATATTGTGGATGATGCTTTTTCGGAGGCTAACTTAACTCCTGACTCTCTTCCTCCAGCTCCTGTTAAGCCAGATAGATACTATAAGGTTCGTGATTCCCACCAGTTTTTATTCAAGAACCCTACTGCTGACCCTGAAACCATTTCTCAGGGTCCTAAGGGCATTAAGGCCGCTTCTGCTAAAAACCCCATTCCCACTGAAAAGGATTCTAGATCTTTAGAAAGATGGGGCAAGAAGGTGTACACTTCTGCTACTTTATCTATTAGGGCTTTAAACTGTCAGTTTCATATGCTGAAATACCAGCAATTTCTCCTGTCTGTTTTAAAGCAAAAGCTAACTTCCATTTCCGCCTGTGCTTATGCTAAGGAACTACATGACTTATTGCATGCCACTGAACAAGTTGGGAAACATGGTTTACACTGTGGATTTGATGCCTTGGAGGCTTCTTGTAGGGCTGCTGCCTCTGGCACAGTAATTAGAAGGCATGCATGGTTAAAGGAACAAAATTTGCCAGATCAGGTAAAGGCTAAATTATTGGATGCTCCTGTTCAGCATAATGTTTTATTTGGATCTAAAGCTGAAGACGTGATTAAAAAGATGGAGGACAAGGCAAAGTCCATGCAAACAGTTAAAGATTTCTTACAAGTACAGCCACCCAGATTTAGCAGGAATTGGCCTACAAAAAATTGGTCCTTTCCCAATTCAGACAGGCCTCAGAGGGGTAGATATAGACGTCCGGTAGGCCTCAAACGCCTCTTATAGACCAAGACAGTGGACTGCTTCCACCCCTAGGGGAGGAGAAGACAGGTTGCAAGCTCATAGAAAACAGACTCAATGACTCCCTCTGTTGGGCTGCAGGAACTTCTTGCCTGGAAGCCCCTCTCGGAGGAAAAAGTTCTCTTTTTCATCTAAATTGGACTCGTATAACCCAAGACAAGTGGGTTCTGGATGTGGTTTCAAGAGGTTACAAATTCCATTTTCATACCCCACCAAGGCCGAGTAGATGGCCAGATCTTCCAAGACATCAATGGTCAGAGGCATTAAACCAAGTGGAAGCTCTCTTGGCTATGAAAGCCATAGAGCTAGTTCCACTTTCAGAGATGGGACAAGGTTTTTACTCAAGGCTCTTTCTAGTCCCCAGGAAGCAAAATTCATGGAGACCCATTCTGGATCTGTCAGTCTTGAACACCTTTCTAGAGATACCAAAATTCAAGATGCTTACTCTACAGCAGCTACTGCCAATGCTGACCAAAAATGCATGGATGGTAACTTTGGATTTAAGAGGCATATTTACACGTTCCCATCAGACAGGAATGCAGAAAATACATCGGGTTCAAGGCAGGATCGAGGCGCTACCAATTCTCTGCGCTGCCCTTTGGATCGTCTACTGCACCCAGGGTCTTTACCAAGTGCCTGGCTCCAGTAGTAGCTTATTGCAGACTCAAGGAAATCCAAATTTACCCTTATCTGGACGACTGTCTTATTCAGGCAGACAGCAAGGATGTCTTACTCCAGCATCTACAGTTTGTTCAGAATCTTCTCAAGTTCCTGGGATTCACTGTAAATATAAAAAAGTCAAATTTGACACCCTCACAACAGATAATTTTTCTGGGCGCTTCTCTAAACACAACAACCCAGATGGCATTTCTGACATACGAAAAAGTTACAGCTGGCTTCAACTTTCAAAACCTTGGCAACTACAACTTGGCTATCTGCAAGGAGATTCCTGCAGGCTCTGGGTTACATGGCCTCCTGCATCCTAGTACCATATGCAAGACTACATATGAGGAAAATAGTGGTACCTAAAAAGTGTATGGTCTCAACATTGTCAGTCTAGACATTCTGATCTCCGTACTGCCTTGTCTTCAAAAGGAATTCCTTTGGTGGTCCAAGGCATGTACTCTAAACAAAGGAAAACCCTTCTGTCTGCCTCCTGCCACTCTGATTCTAACCACGGACGCCTCAGATTATGCATGGGGAGCCCATTTTCTGGGCAACTGTCTGCAAGGCCTTCTGTCAAAGGATCAGAAGCACCTGCATATCAATTTAAAGGAAATGTTAGCCGTTCAGAAAGCTCTATTGGCCTTCAGGAATCTTCTACAACCAGGACAACTGATACGGACAGACAACACCACAGTTGTGGTACATAAGTAAGGGGGATCTCATTCCTATCCCCTTTGCAGACTAGCCATGGATCTTTGGAACACAGCTCTAGCTTACAATCTGGACCTTCAAGCACAGTTTCTACCAGGGAAGCAAAACTTCCTGACAGTCTGAGCAGAAACCTTTCTGATCCACACGAATGGATGTTGGACTCCGAAATATTCAAGTCTGGGGATGTCCTCGCATAGACCTCTTTGCATCCCACCTCAATCAACTACAACTTTTTTGCACCAGGACTTTCCACGATCAAGCTTGGAAAGTGGATGCTCTATCATTCAGTTGGAGAAACCTCTCTGGATATGCCTTTCCGCCTCTTCCTCTTCTTCCACGGGTATTACTAAAGATTAAGCAGGACAAGCCCAAGATGATTATCTTGCTGGCCCCAAATTGGCCTCGACAGTTTTGGTACCCAACACTGAGAAACCTTTGTCTAGAGCCACCCTGGGTTTTACCACAGATTCCGAACCTTTTGTCCCAACACCAGGGTCAGATTCTACACTCCCATGTCAAAACTCTGTCTGGCGGCCTGGTTAATCCAGGATCTTTGATTCATTCTCTCCTACCCAAGCAGGTTATGGATGTCATTTTAGAAGCCAGACATCCTAGCACTAGAAAATCTTATGCAGGAAAATGGAAAAGATTTTGTTCCTGGATGCAGTCTCAGGATTCTGATCCTCTTATTCCTAACATTCCTCAGATTTTACTTTACCTGTCAGACCTCTTACATAAGGGTCTCTTTCTCTTCCATAAAGATACACGCCTCTGCTATTTCTGCTCATTATAATACAGACCCTCCTATCTTTTCCCATCAGCTCATGAGAATTTCTGAGGAGCTAAGAACTTAAGACCCCCTAGATCTCCTCCCATTCCTGCTTGGGATCTCAACTATGTTTTGGAAAAGCTCACCTTGCCTCCTTTTGAACCTGCTGCCTCATCTGACATCAAGTTTTTATCTTGGTAGACAGCCATCCTGTCAGCTTTGACCTCTGCCAGGAGGGTTTCAGAGTTGCAAGCTCTTATGGCTGTGGAACCTTATATTATTTTTCATCAAGACAGGGTGTCTTTAAGGACTAATCCTACTTTCATGCCTAAGGTGGTTTCCAAAGTGGCTTTAAATCAAACTATTCACTTGCCAACTTTTTTCCCCACTCCTCAAAATAAAGGAGAAAGGATCTTACATTCCTTGGATGTACACAGACAACTATGTTTTTACCTGGACAGAACCAAGGACATCAGGAATTCAGAACGTTTGTTTCTGATGCTTCAAGTTCCCAAGGTAAAGCCATTTCAAAACAGACCATTTCTAAATGGATTGCTCATGGAATCAGATTTTGCTATTCACACCATGGAAAGCAAATCCCAGGGAGTACAAGGGCTCACTCTACCAGAGCTGCTGCCACTTCAGCTGCCTTTCTCAGGGGAGTTCCTACCAAAGACATTTTGGAAGCTGCAACTTGGAGTTCAGTGCATACTTTTTCCAAGCAGTACAATCTTCCTCTCTACTCTAAGTCTAGGGCAGGCTTTGCTTCTGCAGTCTTGCAGGGCCTTATAGCCGCCCTCTCTACTTTATGACCACCTCCCTTTTTCTGCTTTGGGATTCTACCCTACAGTCATGACTGCAACAGTGAAACACGAACATAGTACAGTTGTGTACACTTACCATAAATGTAGATGTTAGTGTCTTCACTGTTGCAATCTGGGTTTCCCTCCCTCCAGTCCCCTCTTATTCTTTCTTTTATGTGGTTCCTTTTTTCACCCTACTGAGGTGTATTTGCAAAGGGTATGGGACCTTACTCATTTTGGAACTTCTGACATCTGGGGCAAGAAAAACTGGAGAACATGGCGTCGGCTTTGTACTCCTGGCGCTCTGACGTCAGGGAGCGTGGCTGAACAGCCGACGCCGTGCCCAGACTTTGGGATTCTGGCAGACCAAGGACTGCCTGCCGGCAGGGGAGAACCCTACAGTCATGACTGCAACAGTGAAGACACTCTAACATCTACATTTATGGTAAGTATACACAACTGTACTTTCTACAGACAGAGGAATACAAATATGTCCTTACTTGGACGGCTGTCTAATTCAAGCAGAGAACAAGGACATTCTTCTACAGCATCTGGCATTTGTAAAAATACTTCTAACATGCCTAGGGTACACAGTCAACGAAAAGAAATCAAAACTAGTACCCTCTCAAGAGATATTCCTGGGTGCAAGCTTAAATAAATTTGCCCAGATGGTTTATCTCGCGCCAGAAAGACAACTACCTATTTCAAAATGTTGGCAAAAATAATTCTGCAGGCTTTGGGTTTCATGGCATCCTGCATCCTACTAATTCCATATGCAAGATTGCATATGAGAAAACATCAATGGTACCCAAGAAGTGTTTGGACTCAACATAGCCACAGCCTGGAAACTATAATTACTCATTCCCTGCCTGCAACAGGAGTTTCGATGGGCAAAGGCTTGTCACCAAAACAAGGGACCGCCGTTCACATTGCCCCTAGCCAGGCAGACACTAGCAACAGATGTCACATTATGCCTGGGGGACACACATGGCAGAAAGATGCATTCAGGGAACATGGACCTCAAACCAAATGCATCTACATATTATTCAAAAAGAGATGCTACCTGTACAAAATGCCCTGACATCCTTCAAAGACCTACTTCAACCAGGACAACTACTGATAAAGACTGACAACACCACGGTCATGTGGTATATAAACAAGCAGGGGGGCACACATTCTTACCCCCTTTGCATGCTAGCCATGACTTTGTGCAACACAACACTGACTTGCCAAGTACATCTGCAGGCACAATTCCTGCCAGGAAGGAAATACTCTGACAGGCGAACTAAGCAAAAATCTCATGGATCCTCACGAGTGGCAGCTGGATCCACAAGTCTTCAGCATGATAACAAGGAAATGGGATGCCCAGACCATAGATCTGTTTGCCTCCCCTCACAACTACCAACTACAGAGATTCTGCACAAGGATTTCAGACAAGCATGGAAAGTGGATGCCCTATCCTTCAGCTGGAAAACCCTATTAGTGTATGCCTCCCCCCCCCCCCTGCCTCTCCTCCCCAAGGTACTCCTAAAGGTCAGACAGGAGAAGCCAAAGATTATACTGATTGCACCAGACTGGCCCCGCCAGCACTGGTACCCAGTATTACGGGGCTTGTTTCAATGCCCAGCTTGGACCCTATCTAAAGCACCGCATCTACTTTCCCAGCAAAACAATCGGATCCTGCACAGCCAGCTCAGGACTTTAAACCTGGCAGCATGGCGTATAATGTAGTCATACAAAACAGATCTCTCAGCAAAGCTGTGATGGATGTCTTTTTGGAAGCCAGAAGACCTAGTACTAGAAAATCTTATGCTGGAAAATGGAAGAGATTATGTGTTTGGAACCAGGCACAAGGAACAGATACAGCTGTGCGAAATATTCCTCAGATTTTACAATACTTAACTGATGCTGGACAAAGGCTTATCTTTCTCATCTATTAAAATTCATTCCTCTGCCATTTCGGCTCATTACAATACAGAGCCACTAATCTTTTCTTATCCTTTATTAAAACAGTACCTCAGAGGAGACAAAAATTTAAGGCCTCCAAGGAGATCACCAATGCCTACATGGGACCTCAACTATGTCTTGGAAAAGCTCACCCTGCCTCCTTTTGAACCAGCTGCTACTGTTGATTTAAAGTTTTTATCTTGGAAAACAGCTCTGCTCCTAGCAATAACAGCTCTGCTCCTAGCAATAACTTCTGCAAGATGAGTTTCAGAGCTACAGGCACTCGTGGCTGAGGAACCTTGTCATTTTATCCAGACAGGGTCTCCCTGAGGACATACCCAACATTTATGCCTAAAGTGGTGTCCAGCGTGGCTCTTAACCAAACCATCTACCAACTTTTTATCCAAATCCACAGAACAAGGGGGAAAGAATTCTGCATTCTTTGCATGTACACAGCTTAGATTCTACTTGAACAGAACCAAAGTTTTCAGAAAGAGCAATTACTAGTGGTATATGCTGCAGGATCACAAGGAAAGGTAGACTATTTCAAAATGGATAGGCCACTGCATTAGTTTCTGCTACTTATACCATGGCAAGCCAGTGCCTAACGGCATAAGGCCACATTCCACCAGAGCTGCAGCCACTTCAGCAGCCTTTCTCAGAGTACCAACCAAGAACATTTTAGAGGCAACTATTTGGAGTTCAGTGCACACCTTTACAAAACAATATAATTTGCCACTTTACTCTAAATCCAGGGCAGGCTTTGCCACTGCAGTTCTGCAGGGTCTCATAGCTGCTCCTAATGCTGTTTAGCTCCAGCCTCCCAACCATAGCTTTGGGAATCTACCCAAATGTAATGACTGCAACAGTGAAACACGAAGAACATAGTACAGTTGTGTACACTTAACATAAATGTAGATGTTGGAGTGTATTCACTGTTGCAGTCCAGGTTACCCACCCGCCATCCCCCTTTCCCCCCTTTTTCTTCTGATAGAACCTATCTTTCCTTCTCTGATTTATTCAACGTATGTGGTGTATTTGCTGGTGGATGAAGGTGAAGTTTATATTGCTGCATGTTATTTTATGTATATATATAAAATTTGACCCCCTTTTGGGGGCACCTGACATCTGGGGCAAGTAAAACTAAAGAAAATGGTGTCTGCTGCTTTTATACCTCTGACGACCTGACATCGAAGGGGCGACGACAGCAGATACAGGACCCAAGACTTTGGAATTCAGGCCGACTGAGGGCAACCTGCCAGCAGGCTTACCCAAATGTAATGACTGCAACAGTGAATACACTCTAACATCTACATTTATGGTAAGTGTACAACTGTACTTTTCCCACCCTCCATTCCCTCTTTTTTTTTTTCCTAAGGCACAGGCTATGGATTTTTATTTTTTGTGTTCAGGGTGCTACCATTCCTGGATTAACCTTTTGTGGGCTCCTCATAGTTAAGGCAAGAAAAACTGAGGAAATGGTGTCTGCTGTCTCCCTTTATACATGACTTACTGATTTCAGTTTTACAACCGGCGGCAGCCGACGTCCTATACCAAGGACTCTGGTATTCGGGCTGACTGAGGGCTACCGGGAGTTGGATAACCCATATGTGAGGACTAAAACAGTGAATGCACTTAACCTCTACATTTATGGTAAGTATACACTGTACTTCAACCTCCCTCCAGCCCCCTGACGAGACTATACCGCTACCCTATCCTTTTTGTTTGGCCAAATCTTGCATAGTTTGCTTTTTGCTGCCGGTGGGGGGGGTTCCACACCACGTTGTGGCTCCTGACATCTGGGGCAAGAAAAACTGATGTAATGGCATCTGCTGCATGTTTTATACTCCTGACGACTTCACGTCATGGAAGAAGTGACAGCATCCGACGCAGAAATCCCGAGACTCTGGTATTCAGGTCGACTGAGGGCTACCTGCAGTTAGATAACACAAATGTAATGAATGCAACAGTGAATACACTCTAACATCTACATATATGATGTGTACACAACTGTACTTTTTGTATTTACTGTTGCAGTCATCACCCTTGGGTTAGCTGCCTGCAGGTAGCCCTCAGTCGGCCCGAATACCAGAGACTTAGTATTTCTGTGGATGCTGTCGCTCTAGGACTGACGTCAGGTCGTCTCGTATAAAAACAGGCAGCAGACGCCATTACATCAGTCTTTCTTGCAGAGGAGCCCAAAGCAGAAGTACTTTGCAAGTGCCGGTCAGTGCTACCTGACTATTCATTTACTAATTGAATCATCCTGAAGTCTTCTAAAGGCAAGTACCCCATTGGGGATCCTTTTTTCTTACTCTAACCAATGTCAGAAAAAGTTAATGATAGTCTTCCCTGTGGGTGGCCTAATGGTTAAGGTGTTTGCCTTACAAACACAAGGTGCAGGGTTTGAGTCTCAAGGGATAATTGGCTAGGCTGACATTGGCTCGCAAGGGCAGTTAGCGTAGTACTAACCTATGAACCTATGAAAACAAGTACCCCACAGATTTTCATTCTTACTGCATTACCTGTCTGGGCCCAGACCATGACGTTCCTTGCTGTCTGTTTTGTGCCTTGATGTTCATAGTGTTACACTGCTGCAGTCATTACACTTGGGTTATCCTGCCGTCAGGCGGTCCCTCAGTCTGCCAGAGTTCCAAAGTCTTGGTCCGGCGTCTGTTGCTGTCGCTTCTTCCCTGACGTCCGTGCGACAGGGGTATATAAGATGCAGCCGACGCCATTTTCTTCAGTCTTTCTTGCCACGCGGTGCACGAAACAAAAGCAGTTCGCAAGTGCCGGTCGGCAGACTCCTGAGATTTTCATTCCGAATCCAGAACCGAAGTCTTCTACAAAGCGAAGTACCCCGTTGGGGAAACTTTTTCTTGCCTCAGACCGATGTCAGTAAAAGTTAATAACTGTATTTCTTGTGGGAAGCAAATACCTCAAAGATTTCCATTCTTATTGTATCCCATGCCTAGGCCCAGACCACGACGTCGCAGGTCTGATTTGTGCTAGGTTTAACAAACGCACTATTAAACGTCTGTTTGGTTTTGCTCGACATTATTTTGGCAGAAAATGCAATTACACAATGCCGTCGGAACTTCCGACCGGAATATACAAAAAATGCAAAGACAAGGACAGGCATCAGAGGCCCAAAACCGACTACGAAGCCTCTTCTAGGCCAGTCGCTGGTTCTCCAGTTTTCAGCAAGGCGCCTTTGCATCCCTTGACGACCAATTCTTTGGAACCACAGGCCGCCTCAGACTCCCACGTGGAGATGGCTGGGCCTTCGGACACACCAGATTTATGCCCTACCGACACTAACCCTTCAGAGGAATCCGGAGTAGCTGAACAAACCCGCAGCTTCAGAGGGTGTTTGCAGACCACTTCAGTTAACCATTAAATCTTGTGCTAAGTCTAAAACCCCTTTAAAAACAAAGAAACAACTTCAACATTCACCAGGACAGGCCTCCATGCCTAAGAAACAAATGCTCAAAATGGCTGAAGACTTAATTACTCTGATCGGGGGGTCCCACCCTCCTGATAAAAGGCCTAGATAGGATGTAGACTGACTCATCCGACCAGGTATCCATCTCTTCAGATTCATCCTCAGACAGAGGATACTCTTTACCCCCCTTATGAGGATTCTGATGCTGAGGAATCAATTCCTTCAGCCTCTCCACCAGAGGACTACTCCTTTGGGGGGAAACCTTACATACCATGAGGGAGCATTTCCATTGGGAGGGCCAGGATTATTCAGAATCCAAGAAAAGGCTCAGATTTTCTTTTATTACGTCAACACAGACGCCTTGCTATTCTGCCAGTGTTAGATATTGTGGATGATGTGTATTCTGAATCCAGTTTAAATCCGGATTCTTTACCTCCTGCTCCTTTTAAGCCAGACAGATACTACAGAGTCCCTGACTCTCTCAAATTTCTTTATAAAAGCCCTGTTGCTGACCCTGAAACTATTTCCCAGGGTCCCAAAGGGGGTAAAGGCCTCTACAGCAAAAAATCCAGTCCCCTCTGACAGATTCCAGAGCATTAGACAGATGGGGGAAGAAAGTATATACATCTGCAACTTTAGCAATAAGGGCCTTAAATTGCCAGTTTCACATGCTTAAATATCAGCAATATTTGATGACTCAGTTGAAACAAAGAATGCTTCCAAATTCAGATCTTCCTAATTATAAGGAAATGCAGGATGTCATGTAGTCCTCTCGCCTTCATCCTTCACCTGTGGGTTCAGAGCCGAATATCTGCTCCGACTCTATTTACTAGCTCGAAAGTCTTTGATTGGCGGGGCTAAGATGGTATCCCACAATACACTGCTCCACATCCCCATATCTCGTTTGCTTGTAGAGCTCGGACGTAGTCTCGACTTGGCTATGGCTAAGTATTGCTAAAACCTTTTTTCCTGTGAATTTTTGCTGATTGTTATTATCTAATAGAGCTTTTTCTTGGCTATTGTTGCTGCGCTAGTGTCTTGTGAGTTGAGTGTTTTTTCTGTGTTGTGGTATCCCTAACTTCGCTCGGGCTAGGCCCGTTTCAGTTAGAGGACCTAGTCCTCCTTTGTGATGTTTGTCTAACTGTCGTTTGGTGTGTTGTAGTTTAAGTGGAGAACCGTTTTGGTTAGAGGTTCTCCCCGGTGCCTGCCTTGTTTGTTGTGCTTGTGTGGACTCTCGGTTTCTGTGTTAGCGGTTTCCCGCCTTTTGTCAGTACCGGCTGCTACGGTTGTTGCCTTAGAATTTCCAAGGAGCAGAAAGAGCATAAGCCCTCTGGCTTTAAAAAGTGTACGAAGTGTGCTTATAAGATGTCCATCACAGATTAACACTGTTTACTGTCTTGGAGCCATATTGCATGCAGCTGAGCAAGTGGGAAAACATTTTGCAATGTGGTTTTGATTCATTAGAGGCCTCCTGTAGAGCAGCAGTTAACAGGGTCTGTCATTCGAAGACATGCTTGGTTAAAAGAGCAGACTTTACCAGATCATGTTAAAGCAAAATTATTGGATGCACCTTTGCAGCAGGATGTTTTATTTGGAGTTGAGGCAAAAGAGGTATTAAAGAAAGTGGAGGATAAGGCAAAATCTATGCAAATGGTGAAGGATTTCTTACAGTTTCAGCCTCCTCGATTTAGCAGAAATTGGCCAACAAAGAATTGGTCCTTTCCATTTAGACCTCAAAGGAGCAGATACAGACGTCCAAGAGGCAGAGGTCAACCACAAGGTCCTTACAGGCCTCGACAATGGGGTGCTTCAACCCAGAAAGAAGGGGAAGATAGGCCTCAACCTTATAAAAAAAACAGCCCCGATGACTTCCCACTACAGCTGCCACACACTTCTCTCTTGGCAGCCCCATTGGGAGGAAAACTGGCACTTTTTTCTGTCACAATTGGCATGTGATCAAAGACAAATGGGTTCTCAACATTGTATCTCAAGGTTACAGGTTCTACTTTCATACTCTGCCAAGGTTAAAAGGAATGCCAAATCTGCCACCAAATCAATGGGCAGAGGCTCAAAGACAAATTACAGCACTCATGGACATGAGAGTTATTCAAAAGGTACCAACACAGGAGCAAGGACAAGGATTTTACTCAAGACTCTTTCTGGTTCCCAGGAAGGAAGAAGCCTGGAGGCCCAATCTGGATCTTCTCTAAATACTTATCTGGATGTTCCAAAATTCAAAATGTTGACACTACAGCAGCAGCTTCCCATGCTGGGCAAGAAAGCTTGGCTCGTAACTTTGGACCTCAAGGAGGCATACCTGCATGTCCCTATCAGACAAAACTGCAGAAGATGCCTCAGATTCTTAGCAGGTTCAATGCATTACCAATTCTCTGCACTGCCCTTTGGCTTATCTACTGTGCCCAATGTCTTTACAAAATGCCTGGCACCAGTAATTGCATTTTGCAGACAAAAAGGAATTCAAATTTACCCATACTTGGACGACTGCCTTCAAGCAGAGAGCAAAGACATTCTTCTAAAGCATTTGGTGTTTGTAAAAAGATTGCTAATTTGCCTGGGGTACACAGTAAACGAAAAGAAGTCAAAACTAGTGCCCTCACAAGAGATAATATTCCTGGATGCCAGCTTAAATACAACTGCCCAGATGGCTTATCTCACGCAAGACAAGCAAGGACAACTGACTCAATATTTCCAATTGATGGCAACAAAGACCAAACTCCCTGCAGGAAAAATTCTGCAGGCCTTGGGTTACATGGCATCTTGCATACTACTAATTCCATATGCCAGACTGCATGCGAGGAAACTACAGTGGTACCTAAAGAGTGTCTGGTCTCAACACTGGAAACTGTAATACCACTTATTCCTTGCCTCCAACAGGAGTTTCGATGGTGGGCTCAAGCCTGTCACCTCAAGGGACAGCCTTTCACTCAACCCACAGCCAGGCAAACACTGACAACAGATGCTTTGGATTACGCCTGGGGAGCGCACACAAGGCTCAGTCCTGGAACCTCTCTTGTTCGGTATATATTTCTCGGAGGTACAGGCCAACACGGAAGGACTGTGGCTGACCAAGTTCGCAGATGACTGCAAACTGGGTGCCATAATCGACTCTCCAGCCGACACAAGCATCCTCCAAAAGGGCCTCATAGAAACAGACAACTGGTGCCAGTGCCATGGCCTCAAGCTAAATGCCAAAAAGTGTATAGTCATCCCTTTGGCAAAACAAAGTGCCCACAAATTACCACATAGGTGGAAATCTATTAAGTACAGAAGAAGTAATTAGGGACCTGGGGACCCAAGTTGATAGCAATCTCTCATTTGACAACCACGTGGCCAAAGTGGTTAGAAAAACATTTTATATAGCCCACCTAATCATGAAGGGATTCACATCTAGATCAGGGGAGGTCATCGTGCCTCTTTACTCATCCCTCATCATGCCCATAATTGAGTACAATGCCCCTTTTGGGATGTACCTTGCCAGACACCTGCAGCAACTGGAAAGACCCCAAAAGTACCTCACCAAGAGGATCAAAGGGCTCAAACAGATGCCATATGCTGCCCGGTTGAAGAAACTCCAGCTCTACTCAGTGGCATACCGCCTGTTCAGAGGCGATCTGTGCCTGACGTATAAAGCCATGTCCAACCGAATTAATGGACATGCTGCACCTCAGAAAATCAAATCCCATCGAGCTACGCTCGAGACTTGAACCTCAGCACTGAAATAAATAGGACATGCTGGAGGGACAGATTTATAACCCAGAGGCTCCCTTCACTCTGGAATAAAATCCCAGTCCAGGTTAGGCAGAGTCCCTCATTGACTCTCTTCAAGAGGAATCTTGATGAGTGGATGGGAGATCGTAGGTTTACTCCGGGTATCACTTCTGTGTCACTGTTAGATAGAGGCACAGTATACTAACCTCGAAAAAGGGCATAAAATAAATTTAAAATGGGTGGCGAAAGCCTAACACATTCTGGCTAGGCTTATAAATGCCCTAGGGCAGATAGCCTAGTATGAACCTATGAACATGGCAGGAAAATGTATTCAGGGCAAGTGGCCCGCAGAACAAAGGCATCTTCACATCAATCAAAAAGAGATGCTAGCTGTACAAAATGACCTTATAGCTTTCAAGGACCTTCTGCATTCAGGACAACTACTACTAAAGACAGAACACCACAGTTATGTGGTACATAAACAAGCAAGGGGGCACTCATTCATATCCCCTCTGCAGACAAGCCATGGCCTTGTGGAACACAGCTCTAATCTGTCAAGTTCATCTGAAAGCACAATTCCTGCCAGGAGAGAAAAACACACTGGCAGATGACTTAAGCAGAAACATGGATCCGCACGAGTGGAAATTACGTCCACAAATATTCAGAATGAGACAAAAATGGAGCCCGGACATAGATCTGTGTGCATCCCCCAATGAATTGCCAGCTACAGAAATTCTGCACAAGAACTTACCACCCACAAGCATGGAAAGTGGATGCCCTCTCATTCAACTGGAAAAACCTACAAGTATATGCTTTCCCACCACTACCTCTCCTTTCAAAGGTACCCATAAAAGCCAGGTAAGTAAAGCCAAAGATGATTCTGATTGCCCCAGGCTGGCCACGCCAGCACTGGTACCCAATCTTAAAGAACTTGGCACAAGGTCCACCGTGGATTTTGCCTCAAATCCCACATCTTCTGACTCTGCAAAACAATCTGATACTTTACAGCCAGCTCAAGACTTTAAACCTGGCTGCATGGCAAATGACTTAGTCAAGCAAACAATGCCTCTCTCCAAAGCTGTTGTGGATGTCATTCTGGAGGCCAGAAGGCCTAGCACCAGGAAAGCCTATTCGGATAAATGGAAGAGATTCTGTGCCTGGAACCAGGCTCACAGCCTTGACCCTCTTGTGCCAAATATTCCTCAGATACTACAATACTTAACTGAGATGCTGGACAAAGGCCTCTCCTTTTCATTCATCAAGATCCACGCCTCTGCCATCTCTGCTCATTACAACACGGACCCACCAATTTTTTCTAATCCTTTAATAAAACAGTACCTCAGAGGGGCTAAAAACATAAGACTGCCCCATAGAGCACCAGCTCCAGCTTGGGACCTCAACTTCCTGTTGGAAAAATTAACTTTACCTCCTTTTGAGCCAGCCAACTCAGCAGACTTAAAATATGTCTCTTGGAAAACTGCTGTGCTCCTGGCAATAACCTCAGCACGAAGTTTCAGAATTACAGGCACTAATGGCAGTGGAACCTTTCATTTTCCACCAAGACACTTGGAGTTCTGTACATACCTTCACCAAGCATTACCATCTGCCTCTTTACTGTAAATCCAGAGCTGGCTTTGTCGCTGCAGGGCTTTATAGCCACCCCTAATGCCTTATAGAACCAGCCACCCTACTTCAGCTTTGGGATTCTACCCAAGTGTAATGACTGCAGCAGTGTAACACTATGAACATAATACAGTTTTGTACCTGCCATAAATGTAGATGTTCAAGTGTGTATACTGCTGCAGTCTAGGTTACCCTCCCTCCTTCCTCTCTTACTTGCTGGTACTTACCTAAGCCTTCTACCCTTTGCTACCTATGGAGAGTATTTGCTGGTAACTGAAAGTTTTTGATTGCTTTTCTTATGTATGTTTTATTAGCAATTTACATTGCCTACGTTTTTGGGGGCACCTGACATCTGGGGCAAGAAAAACTGAAGTGGCGTCTGCTGCATCTTGTATACGCCTGTCGCACTGACGTCAGGGAAGAAGCGACAGCAACTGACGCCAGACCAAGACTTTGGAACTCTGGCCAACTGAGGGGACCGCCTGACTGCAGGATAACCCAAGTGTAATGACTGCAGCAGTGTATACACATCTACATTTGCAGCAGTGTATACACATCTACATTTATGGTAGATACAAAACTGTACTTTCAGTGCCTGAACCATTCGTAGTCGGGCCCTTATTGTCACTAAATACTTTCCTTCACTATCTCTATATTCCAAAATGGCTTCTGTAAGCCATCCGACTACCAATATTCTGAAAAAAACATAAGGGATGAGACCGCACAGGTTCAAAGCTGCTGGCGACTTCCGTTAAGCTAGTCGCCAGTTCGCCGGAGGTGCTTTTTGCAGCCCCTGATGCCTACTTCAAGTGGGTTCGCAGGCCTCTGCAGAGACCTGTTCAGAGTCTGGTATGTTGTGAGACCCTTGGACTATGGAACCAGCGGATGTCTCTACCTTGGATGGGTCTGGAGCCACTGAGCAGGCACCGGCTTCTGTGGAAGTTCTTCGTACTACCGATGTTTGACACAAACTGACTACAATTCTGTCTAAAACTACCGAATTTCTAAGGCCAAGAGTACGCGCTATGCCTAGAAAACAGACTAAAGCACATGCACCTGCTCCCTTGCCGCAAAATAAAATGCTTAGAATGGCAGAAGACCTTGTGCTGATTAGGGGAAGTTAGCCTTCCCCTAAGAGAAAAAGGGACCATTCCCCAGCAGCAGCTCCAACAGACAAGAGTCCAACTCTGAGGTTTCTGATTATGAAGACCTGTTCTTATCTGCTTTTGAGGATTCTGATGCAGAGGAATCCATTCCCTCCCTTCCAAAGGATTTCTCTTTTGGTGAAACCTTACATACTTTAAGAGAGAAAATTTCTAGACATGCCACAACACAGGCCTTTAGCAATACCACCAGTCCTGAAAGTTGTTGTCTTTATGGAATCCAGTCTTACTCCTGATACCCCCTGCCTGTAGGAAACCAGACAGGTACTACAGAGTACCTGACTCTCTCTCAAATTATTTTCAATAATCCTACTGCTGACCCAGAGAATTTCCCAGAGGCCTAAAGGTATCAAGGCAACTACAGCAAAGAATCCCACTCCTTCGGACAGGGATTCCAGAGCTTTAGAAAAATGGGGTAAGAAAGTGTATACCTCTGCAACTCTTGCCATTAGGGCTTTGAATTGTCTGTTTCACATGCTGAAGTACCAATAATCTATGGAACTTAAACAAAAAATAACTACAGACTGTGGAATTGCAAGAGCTTATGCATTCTGCAAGCCAAGTCAGCAAGCATACATTGCAGTGTGGCTTTGACGCCCTAGAAGCATTTTGCAGGGCAGCAGTCAGTGGTTCTGTACTGAGAAGGCATGCTTGGCTTAAGGAACAGACCTTGCCAGATAATGTTAAATCCAAGATCTGAAGTAGGATATTCATTTGTCTGCAACCTGTGGGTTATGGATCCGATATCGGATCCGAACCGGCATGGTTTTCCAGCTATGGATCCAAGCTCTCAGCTCCTCCCCTCACCCATAATGCCCTGCTCTACCCTCATGACCTCAGATCTCGTTTGCCGCGCTGGTGACTGGATTTGTATTCATAGCTCTCAGCTAAGTGGTTATTTCTTACCTGTTAAAACAGAAAATTTTAAGTTTTTTGTGTATTTCTGTGTGAAAGTTTAGGTTTCCCTCTTTGATAGTTTTAATTTGAGTTAAATTAAGTAATTTTTTTTTCCCTCCCCTCGCTGTTGCGTAGAGTGTGTGTGTTGGGCCTGTGTGTCTTTTTGTTTAAGTTACTTTTAGTAGCTTTATAGATTATGGCTGATCAGCCTAAATCTATTTTCTCAAAATGCTCGAGTGTGGCCATAAGCTCTCACCGGCTGATGGCCACACTCGGTGTGTTAGTGTCTCGGGGTTGAACACCTCACATCTGGTTGTTCCATTTGTGCAGGGTTCAACCCCAGGGCACTGAGGAGCGGAGGTCCAAGCTTGTCTTGGCGGGTCTTTACCGCCAGACTCTGCTCCGACCTCCGCTCCCGGGAACAACTGTGGCTACGGTTGTTCCCCTGTGGCACCCCTCCTGCTCCTGGGACTCAACCTCCCGTTTCTGGAGAGGAGAGGGATGCCAGAAAAGGACGGAGGGAGAAGCACCTAGCGGCGGGCCGAGACCTCTGTTCGGCCCGCCAGCCAAGCGGACTTCTCCCGGCTCCGTCTCGGCTCGGTCTCCTCCTTCTCGGCTCCGGTCCCCTGTGTGCTTTTCACGGGTCCTGAGGAGGAGGAGACCCGATCTCCGTCGAGGCTATCGAGGAGGCACTCCAGGCCTACCTCGGTAGCCTCGTCGAGATCTACATATAACCTTTCTGATGCTGATCTGGACGGATGATGAGAAGGTTCATCCAGGCCCAGATGCAGATGGGAGTGCTCTTGCCTCCCCTCTGGGGGAGCTCAACACCCTTTTTAAGCCTATTGCTCCTTCTCCGACCCGCTATCCGGGTTCGGAGCAGCTGGAGCCGAGCAGCCGGGCGGGGTGGGTCGGCGCCGATAGTACTGTGCCGGATCCGACCCTGCCCTCGAGTGCGTCGGATCCGACCTCTCGGAGCCTGGATCCGAGCCTCGGATCCGGGGATCAGTGCTCCTTCGGCGCCGTCTGTCGGGCGTACTGTCCCGGATCCGGCGCTTGCGCCGGCTCGGTCCACTCTTCGGATCCGAGGAGCCGATTGTCGGATCCTTTGGTCGAGGTCGGCTCCCCTTGGCTTTTGATGTAGTGGAGAGGGCTCTGTTGAGGGTCTCGGACCCCGGCACTTGTTCGGCTCCGTCAGCCTCCTCTGCACTGGGCCAGGCTTCCACCATCCGGCCCCTGGGACAGCCCGTTCTGTGCCCCAAGTTGCTCCTATGGAGCAAATTGCTGCTGCGAGGACTCCTCTGACAGCCCCCAGAGGAGGTCCCTGCAAGCATACTGTCTAAAAGGAGGCACATTGACTCCCCGAGTCTCTCACAGAAGACACAGACTTGGAGGAAGGGAAGGCTCCCCACGGTCACCCCGAGGATGTCTCCTTTGGAGACATCATGGAAATGCTCCGTATAAGGGGGGGGTGGTCTGCCCCCAAGTCTTCCTCGGACGAGTCCGTGTTCTTGGAGGCATTTGAAGCGGGCCCGTCTACCTCTTGGGTGTCCCCCCCTGCCGACCCCCTGGTGGACCTTATTACCACCAGGGCGTGGAAGGAACCGGACACCGTGGAGCCAATTCCCAAGAGACCGGATAGGATCCTTAGTCCGCCATCCGACCGGACCCATTGGAGTAAGGGGCCTCCGGTAGATGCCATGTTGACGGCGGCGGCCACAAAGAGGGAACTGGCTCAGGAGAGTCCCTCAGTCCACCCACCGAGCAAGGAGTCTCGGATGATGGACCGCTTGGGGAAGCGGATGTTTAGTTCGGCGACCTTCTCGGTAAGGGCGCTGAACTATTTGGCACATGTCATTAGGATGCAGCGAGATCTTATTAAAGAATACGCTGCATCCCCCCCCCCCCCCCCCGAGTCCATTTCGGAGGAGGACAGAGTTCTGCACTCCACCCGTATGGCCACTCTTAGGTCAGTTACAAATACTTCTATGCGGCTACTCTCCCATGCAACGGAAGGCGCCGCTAGAGCTGCGGGGACAGGACTGGTCACTAGACGTCAGGCCTGGCTCCGTCCTCGATTTTCTGAGCCCTTCAAAGCGTCGTTTCTTAACGCCTTTGATGGTTCTGCTCTGTTTGGCAAGACCGTTCGCGAGGCGTTGACCCAGGCGAAAGGACGGAAGACGCTGTCTGCCGTTGGAATCCGCTTCTCTGCACCCCAGAGGCCCTATTCTAGGAACCAAAAGGGTCAGAAGATGTGGTTCGAAGTCGCAGCAGTCCCAGCCTGCTCCGGACAACCAGTCCTTCCGTGGCAGAGGAGGACAGGGAGGACGCCGCCCTAGAGGCAGAGGGGCTCCCAGAAACTTCGGGTTCAGGGAACCTTTCTCTGAACGGCCCGCAGCAACCCTGAGGGTTGCCCGACTGCTCTACTCTGGAGGCAGTCGGGGCGTTCGGGCACCTAGCGGCATGAGAGTCCATAACATCGGACCGCTGGGTTCTCCAAATCATATCCAGAGGATATCGCATTCCTTTCCTTTACCTTCCAAAGTTGAAGTCCCTCCCAGGCGTCCCACCCGGTCAACGGGAGGCCGCTTTGGCAGAAATTGGCCATCTGCTAAAGAAAAGAGCCATCCAGCCCGTTCCCCAGACCAGATCGGATCAGGGTTCTACTCCAGATTCTTTTTAGTGCCAAAAAGGCGGGGAACTAAGACCAATCCTAGACCTCTCTCTCTTGAATCTGGCAGTCCCCAAAGAAAAATTCGAATGGTCACTCTGCAATCTATTCTCCCCTTCTGGGAGAAAATCACTGGATGTGCTCGATAGACCTCAAGGGCGTACTACCACATCCTGATGGACAGGCGCTCCAGGAGGTTTCTCCGCTTCCGGCTGGGAGCCAGTCACTACCAGTTCGGGTCCTTCCCTTTGGTCTCACCACAGCCCCAGGGTGTTCACCAAAGTATTAGCAGTGGTAGCGGCCCACCTGAGGCTTCAGGGGTGCAGGTCTTTCCCTACCTGGACGACTGGCTTCTTACCGCCCCAACAAGGCATCTACTTCTATTGGCGAGACTCCTTTCTCCATCTTGCTCCCTTTCTGGGCATCACAATAAATACAAAGAAATCCAACCTGGCGCCCACACAGCTCTTAGATTTTATAGGGGCCAGGCTAGACACAAGGAGTTTACGAGCCTTCCTCACTGCGGACAGAGTTCTAAATCTGCAGCTCCAGGTGCGGCCATTCTCCATTCAAGTTCTGTTCCGCGGAGTTGGTCCTGAGGGCTCTAGGGTCCATGGCATCGGCTATAGCACTTCTTCCTCTTGCCAGGCTCAATATCGCATTCTACAGTGGACGCTCTTAGTACAGTGGTCATACCTTGCTCTCCCCATGCATCATCCCATAGCGATCAGCAAGGCTTGCAAGCGGTCCCTCTTGTGGTGGCTCCACTCCCCGGATCTCCACAAAGGCCGTCCATTTTGTGCTTCTCCCCCTCTCGCCACGGTGACCACGGACGCCTCCCGCCTCGGGTGGGGGGGGCACTTTGCGGGCCGGACCGTCCAAGGCACGTGGAACGATTGAGACCTTACTGCATATCAATGTTCTAGAGATGAGAGCAGTGCTCTTAGCGTTGCTAGCACTTCAGGACTTTCTTCCCTTGGGAACAATTGCAATTCAATCGGACAACATGTCTGTTGTCTGGTACATCAACAAGCAAGGGGGAACAAGGTCTTACCCTCTGTCGAGAGGCCATGAGAGTTTGGGAATGGGCAATCTCCACCAATCGCTTTCTAATAGCAACGCACATTCCGGGTCGGTCCAACATCCTAGCGGACAAGCTCAGTCGCACCATTCTGACCCCTTACGAGTGGTCTCTCAATTGTCAAGTAGCGGAGCATATTCGCACGGTGGGGAACCCTTCATGCGATCTTTTGCTTCTCCCTCAAACACCAAGTCGACAGTTTTTCGCTCTAATACCTCCTCCCAGAGGTACCCCAAGAGGCAGCTCTGGGGCATGCTTGGCCACCCGGTCTTCTGTATGCCTATCCACCCTTGCCTCTGATGCTCCAAGTTCTTCAGAAAGCCTCTCGGGTGGGTTGCAGAATGATTCTCATTGCTCCATTCTGGCCTCGACAGATCTGGTTCCCCTTCCTAAGGTCTCACTTGGTGAATCCTCCTTGGATTCTAGATCCCATCCGGATCTGATATCCCATCCATCCTGCATTCCTCCTCGAATCTGGACAACCTGAAGCTGACCGCTTGGCTGCTCCAGTTCCACTCTTGATAAGGACTCGGTATTTCATCACCGGTTAAGGCAATTTTGGTGGCAGCCCATAAACCATCCACTAGAAAGGTTTACGAAGCAAGTGGAAACGTTTCTCTTTGTGGGCGGGCGGCAAGGCCTGAATCCCTTCACGGTTCCTCTTCCTTTAGTGCTTGACTTTCTAACCACTCTCTTTAACGATGGTGCCAGCAGTTCCACAGTCAAAGTACAACTGGCGGCAATTTCTCACTATCACATTGGCCATGACTCTAATCCTCTTATGTCAGCCAAATTGTGTAAAATTTTCTTAAAGGTACTTTTCTTCTCAGGCCCCTATAAAGCGAGCAGTTCCTCCTTGGGACCTCTCTGGTCCTACAGGCCTTGACCGCCTCCTTCGAGCCAGCGGCTACGGTGGATCTCAAATTCTTGTCCTACAAGACAGCCTTTTTGGTAGCCATTACATCGGCCAAGAGAGTTTCTGAACTTCAAGCATTATCAGCTAAACCTCCTTACTTGGTATTTCATCCGGACCGTGTTTCCCTCAGGACCAACCGTCCTTTCTTCCTAAAATCGCTTCTGAAGCAAACATCAATCAGTCCATTAACCTCCCTGTTTTCTTCCCTAAATATGAAAACAAAGGTGAATATAAGCTACATTCACTAGATGTTCACAGGCAACTTAGATTTTATCTGAACAGGACAGCTGGTCATAGGCAATCCGACCAGCTGTTTATTTCCTTTGCAAAATTCAATTTGGGCAAGCCAATCTCTAAAGTTTCTCTGTCCGCTGGATTTCACAGTGCATTTTATTGGCTTATCAAGCTTCAGGAAGGCCGCACCGGAGGTGTTCATGCCCATTCAACCCGGTCAGTATCTACCTCGGCAGCCTTCAAGGCTAGGATTCCTCTAGATGATATTTGTGCAGCAGCCACGTGGGCTTCATCTCATACGTTTATTTCCCACTATAAGTTGGATCTTGCATCTAGGGGTAGAGCTCCTTTGGCTCCGCGGTGCTCCGGAATATCCTTCCATGATGGCGCCCAAGATTCAGGTAGCTGGGGACTCTGTCCCACAGGTTGCAGACAAATGAATATCCTACTTCAGATTTAGAAGTTATGTACTCACCATAACGTTCCATCTGAGTAGGTGTATTCATTTGTCTGCAACCATCCCGCCCTCCTATCCCCCTGGCCTTTCAGTTTCCTGCATATTCTATGTTACCCTTTTTAGGGTGTTGCTTTGGCAAACTCGATCTGAGGTCATGAGGGTAGAGCAGGGCATTATGGGTGAGGGGAGGAGCTGAGAGCTTGGATCCATAGCTGGAAAACCATGCCGGTTCGGATCCGATATCGGATCCATAACCCACAGGTTGCAGACAAATGAATACACCTACTCAGATGGAACGTTATGGTGAGTACATAACTTCTAATTACTAGACACTCCTTTGAGCAAGGACAAAGTTACTAGACACTCATTTGAACAAGGACAATCTGGCACCAAAGCAGAAGAGGTTCTTAAAGATGGAAGAAAAAGCTCAATCTATGCAATTAATTCTTACAAGTATAGCCTCCTAGATTCAGTAGGCATTGTCCCTCTAAACATTGGTCCTTTCCAGCCCCTTCAAGGCCATCTCAAACTAGACCCAGAGGAAACTGACCCCCCCAGACTACAGTCTCAAGAGTATGCAGAGATCTAAGCGATGGAGTACTTCCACCTCTAAAGCAGGGAGTGCTAAACCAGCCCCTTACAGAAGGAATTCCCAATGACTTCTCAACTCCACCTCCTCTGCCCACGTGCTTGTGCCCCTAGGAGGAAAGCTTGCCTTCATGCAAAAAACTGGATTCCCATCACCAAAGACTGGGTCCTCAACATTGTATTCCAGGGGTACAAATTTTGCTTCCACTCACTGCCAACCACAAAAGGGTTCCCAGACCTCCCTCTAAACCAGTGCCGCAGAGGCTCAAAAGTCCAATCCCTGCTCTCAGGGCAATTCAACCAGTTCCTGCAGAACAGATTGGTCGATTCTATTCCAGACTTTTCCTGGTACCCAGAAAAGAGGGCACTTGGCACCCAGTCCAAGATCTTTCAATTCTCAACACCTTCCTGGTGGTACCAAAATTCAAAATGCTCAGCCTGCAGCAGCTTCTACCTGTGCTAGCCTAAGATGCCTGGTTAGTCACCATAGACTTAAAGAAGCTTATCTGCACATCCCTATAAGGGAGTTGTGCAGAAAATATCTATGCTTCAGGGCAGGACTTATGCATTATCAGTTCTCTGCACATCCCTTTGGCTTATCCACTGCTCCCAGAGTATTCACAAAATGCATGTCTCCAGCCATTGCGTACTGCAGGCAGAGAAATATTCCAATTTACCCATACTTTGACAACTGCCTGATTCAGGCAGACAGGAAATGCTGTTGCAGCACCTGACACTTATTAAAAACCTACTAACCTCCCTGGGGAACACAATCCATGAAAAGCAATCAAAACTAGTCCCCAGTCAAGATTGTATTCCTGGGAGCAAGCTTGGACATAGCATCCCAGATGGCATTCCTCACTCCAGAAAAAACAAGCCCATCTGACAGGCTATTTGGCCACCAGAACCTGACTATCTACAAGGAAAGTCATGCAGGCCGTAGGGTTCATAGCTTCATGCATCCGACTAATTCCATATGCCAGACTGCATATGAGGAAACTTTAATGGGTACGTAGTCTTTGGTGTCAACATTCTCAGGACCTGGAAACTGTCATTCCCATAATACCCTGTCTAAAGACAAGTTTCTTTGGTGGGCAGCAGCATGCAACCACAGCAAGGGACTTGCCTACCCAACTCCACGCTGCCCAGACCCTAACCAGTTGCATCAGGCTATACGTGGGGGGGCACAAATGGATGGCAGTTGCATTTAGGGCCACTGGAGCCCATGTCAGATGCATTTGCACATCAACCAGAAAGATGCTAGCTGTGCAGCACGCTCTGACAGCTTTCAGATCTCTTCTCACCAGGACACCTGCTAGTAGACAACACCACAGTTGTGGTACATCAAGCAGGGGGGAACCCACTCTGCAGGCTAGCTGTGGCCCACTGCTGTGGACATGCAGGTGCATCTGCAAGCTCAATTCCTGCCAGGCAAACAAAACTCAGTGGCAGACTATAAGCAGAAATCTGTTACAAGAGTGGCTACTAGAGCCATGCACCTTTAAACTTCTGATTCAGAAATTAGGGACACCAGGGGTGGATCTCTTTGCCTCTACTTGCAGTCACCAGCTCAGACGATTCTGTACCAGGACACCTCACAGCAGGGCCTGGAAAGTTGGAGGCCCTAACCTTCCAGTGGGTAAATCTCTCAATTTATGCCTTCCTGCTCTGCCCCTCTCGAGTATTGCCCAAAGTAAGACTGGCCAGACCAAGGACAATTCTAATTGCCCCGGACTGGCCACACCAACACTGGTATCCACTCCTGTGAGGCCAGTCACCAATGCCACCCTGGCACCTTCACCAGAGCCCAATCCTGCTCTCAGCAGGGGGGACAGATCTTGCATCAGCAACTGCAAATCCTAAATCTTGCAGCCTGGCTTATGCCTTGAATTCTCCCCCAGTAACCAGCCTAAACAAACAGGTGCTGGACATCATCCTGGAAGCCAGAAGACCCAGTACAAGAAAATCCCTATGTTAAGTGGAAAAGTTACTGTTCCTGGATTCAATCTAAAGGAGAGGACACAACTCTGCCCTCCCTGCCTCTAATCCTGGATTACCTAGCAGATCTACTCCAGAGGCCTATCCTTCTCCATTAAGATCCATGCCTCTGCTATTTTGTCTCATTGCTGCGGTAGCGTTGTCGCCTCACAGTAAGATGCTGTCCGGTTTGATTCTCAGCTAGAGCGTCTTCTGCGTGGAGACGTGTGCGAGTGGACTTACCTTTGTTGAAGGTTGTGCGTCAGGCCTGGCAAGCTGGTACGTAAACATCAACTGCCAATCATTAGCGGACCAGAGTTCCGCTGTGGCGACCCCTAACCGGGAAAAGCCGAAAGAGACAGAACACTGAGCCACTTCTCTTCTCACCCTCTTACAGTTCCTGAGCGGGGCAAACAAGGCCGCCACGGAGAGCACCTACCCCTGTTTGGGACCTACAGTTTGTACTGGAAAAGCTCATGCTACCCCCCCCCCCCCTTTTGAGCCTGCAGTGTCAGCAGAGTTAAAATTCCTCTTGGAAAAAGCTTGCTTCTGGCCATCACTTCAGCTAGAAGTGTCTGAGATGCAAGCACTTATGGCTGTGGAACCCTTCATTATTTTCCATGCTGACAGGTTCTTCCTCAGGACTAACCCTTCCTTTATGCCTAAAGTGGTGTCCAGTGTGGCTTTCAACCAATCTATCCATTTTGTCTACCTTCTTCCCCTAACTCTCAAAATAAAGGGGAAAGGATCTGCACTCCTTGGACGTGCACACAGCTCAGATTCTAGCTTGAATAGGACTAAGCCCTTCAGAAAATCTGACCAGTTACTAGTCAGCTTTGCAACAGGGTCAGAGGGCAAGGCCATTTCAAAGCAAACAGTTTACAAATGGATAGCACATTGCATCTATATCTGCTACAAGCACCGTGGGAAGCCATCCCCTCAGTGGGTCGGAACACATTCTACTAGTGCAACTTCTACCTCTACAGCATTCCTCAGGGGAGTCTCGGGGCACCCTGGAAGCTGCTACCTGGAGATGTTCATCGTGCTATGCTGCTGCAGTCATCACACTTGGGTTATCCTGCCGTCAGGCGGTCCCGCAGTCTGCCTAAATTCCAAAGCCTTGGTCCAGGGTCTGTCGTCGCTTCTTCCCTGATGTCAGTGTGGCAGGGGTGAAAAAGAGGCAGCAGACGCCATTTTCTTGAGTCTTTCTTGCCGCGTGGTACCCGAAGCAGAAGCAGTTCTGTTCCGGTCTGCCAGCTCCTGAGATTTTCAAACAGAATTTCAGCCAATGTCTTCTATAAAGCTAAGTACCCCGTTGGGGAAACTTTTCTTGCCTCAGACCGATAGGTTCATACTTAGGTTCATAGGTTCATACTAGGCTATCTGCCCTGGGGCAATTATAAGCCTAGCCCGATTCTGTATGGCTTACGCCACCCCTTGATTTGAGTATACTGTGCCCTTTTTAAGGTTTAGTTTACTGTGCCTCTGTCTAATAGTGACACGGGAGTAATCCCTGGGACAAACCTACGATCCCCCATCCACTTATCGAGATTCTTCTTGAAGAGATTCAGTGAGGTGCTCTACCAGGGGCACCCTGGAAGCTGCTACCTGGAGATCCTGCCGTCAGGTAGGTCCCGCAGTCTGCCTAAATTCAGACAGACCCCAAAGGGGCAGGTACAGACGCACAATGTCGGACAAAGTGGGAAGCAAATACCTCATAAGGATTTTCATTCTTACTGTATTCCTTGCCTAGGCCTAGACCACGACGTTTCTGGTTGTCGGTTTTGCGCTAGGTTCAATAAACGCACTATTGAGCGTTGGGCTGTAAGAGCCCGACATTATTTTGGCAGAAATATTCAACTACATGTCGTCGGAACCTCCGACAACAGCGATTTTTAAAAAACGCAAGGATAAGGACAGGCAGCCTAGGCCTAGACCAGATTCCGAGGTCTCTGTTAGGCCTGCCTCCGGATCTCTGGTATTAAGTGAGGCGCCTACGCAGCCCCTGACTACCGCGGATTTGGAAAACACGACTACCTCTCAGTTAGGACCTACTGGGCCTCTGGAGTCTGTTACTCCTCAAATCACGGACGCCAGCACTGGCGACGAACCGGAGCCTACAGACAGGCCTTCGGTTTCCCAAGGCGTTTTTAAACCGACTACTCTCTGTAAGGTCATACGCTAAGCTACCAAAGGTTAAGAAACCGGGCCCTCAGACTCCTACTCGGGGCCCCTATGCCTAAACAAACAGATGCTCAAAATGGCGGAGGACCTCATTACCCTTATCAGAGGTTCTCAGCCCCCTCCTGACAAAAGGCCTAGATTGGAGGAGGATTTACCTCCCTCTGACCAGGAATCCATTTCCTCTGCAGATTCTGAGGAACAGGATTTCTCCTTTCCTCTCTATGAAGACTTAGATGCTGAGGACTCTATTCCCTCTGTTTCCCCACCTGAAGACTTCTCTTTTGGGGAAACCCTGCACACCATGAGAGAGCATTACCATTGGGAAGGACAAGACTACTCTGACTCCAAGAAAAGACTCCGTGAGTTTCTACCTCAGCATAGACCCCTAGCTATCCCTCCTGTTTTAGATACTCAGGATGAATCTAGTCTAAATCCAGATTCCTTACCTCCTGCTTCACCTAAACCAGACAGATAGTATTGAGTCCCTGACTCTCAAGTTTTTATACAAAAGCCCTGCTGCAGACCCAGAAACAATTTCCCAGGGTCCCAAATGAGTGAAGGCCTCTACTGCTAAGAACCCACTAACTGCAGAAAGATTCCAGAGCATTAGAAAGATGGGGGAAAAAGTGTATACCTCTGCCACTTTAGCTATGAGGGCATTAAACTGCCAATTCCACATGATTAAATACCAGCAGTACTTAGTTAAAACAGAAAATGATTCCTCAAACAGATCAACTAGATTTCAAAGGGATGCAAGATTCATTGCATGCAGTAGAACAAGTGAGAACATTCCTTAGTGTGGCTTTGATTCTTTGGAGGCCTCATGTAGAGCAGTGGTCACAGGGTCTGTAATACGCAGACATGCTTGGCTAAAAGAGCAAACCTTACCAGAACATGTCAAGGCAAAGTTACTGGTTGCTCCACTGCAAAAGGATGCATTATTTGGTGTCAAAGCAGAGGAAGTTTTAAAGAAAATGGAAGAAAAGGCAAAATCAATGCAAACAGTTAAAGATTTTTTACAGGTACAACCTCCTCGCTTCAGCAGAAACTGGCCATCAAAAAACTGGTCCTTTCCTGCTTCGGACAGACCCCAAAGGGGCAGGTACAGACGCCCTAGGGGCAGAGGCCAGCCACAAGGTACCTACAGGCCTAGACAATGGCAAACAGCATCTCAGAGGGGGAGACAATGGATCTCAACCCCTCAGAAAACAAACTCAATGACTTCCCTCTTCGCCTGCCAAGCAAAATTGCACAGGCAGCACCTCTAGGAGGAAAACTGGCTCTTTTTTCACAAAATTGGCACATCACAAAGGACAAATGGGTTGTGGATATTACCCGAGGCTACATTTTCACACCTTGCCACGGATGAGAGGCATGCCAAATCTGCCAACAAATCAATGGGCAGAGGCACAAAAACAAATTTAGGCTCATGAACATGAAAGCAATTCAAAAGGTACCTGCAAATCAGCAAGGTCAAGGTTTTTACTCAAGACTTTCTTGTACCAAGAAAGGACAAAGCCTGGAGACCCATCTTAGACCTTTCAATTCTAAACACATACCTGGACATTCCCAAATTCAAAATGCTCACTCTACAGCAGCTTCTTCCCATGCTGGGCAAGGAGTCTTGGCTGGTAACGTTGGACCTCCAAGAGGCATACCTGCATGTCCCTATCAGACAAGATTGCAGAAGATACCTCAGGTTTTTGGCAGGCACAACGCATTATCAATTCTCTGCATTGCCCTTTGGCTTATCTACTGCGCCCAGAGTATTCACGAAATGCCTGGCATCAGTAATTGCATACTGCAGACAGAGGAATACAAATTTACCCATATCTGGACGACTGCCTGATCCAAGTGGACAGCAAAGACATCCTACTACAGCATCTGGCATTTGTAACAAAGTTGCTAAGTTGCCTAGGGTACACAGTAAACAAAAAGAAGTCAAAACTAATACCCTCGCAAGGAATAATTTTGCTGGGTGCCAGCTTGAATACAACGACCCAGATGGCTTACCTCACGCCAGACAAAAACTGACTCAGTACTTCAAAAAGATGGCAACTTATACCCAGCTCACTACAAGGAAATTCCTGCAGGCATTGGGGGGTACATGGCATCCTGTATTCAACTAATAGCATATGCAAGGCTGCATATGAGAACTACAATGGTACCTAAAGAGTGTATGGTCCCAGCACAGACACAGCCTTGAAGCAAGTACAACTCTCATTCCCTGCCTTCAGAAAGAGTTTCTTTGGTGGGCTCAAGCATGCCAAGCAAACAAGGGTCTACCTTTTGTTTTACCTCCAGCAAGCCAAACTTTGACAACAGATTCATCAGACTACGCCTGGGGTGCACACATGGCAGGACAATGCATACAGGGCAAATGGACTACAAACCAAAGGCAATTACACATCAATCAAAAGGAGATGTTAACTGTAGAAAATGCTCTTAACAGCCTTCAAAGACCTCTTTCATCCAGGACAACTTCTAATAAGGACGGACAACACCACAGTTATGTGGTACATAAACAAGCAAGGAGGAACGCACTCCTACCCACTATGCCGACAGGCAATGGCCTTGTGGAACGAAGCATTAGCTTGCCAAGTACAACTACAAGCACAATTTCTGCCAGGAAAGGAAAACATTCTGGCAGACAAATTAAGCAGAAATTTGTCAGACCCTCACGAATGGAGATTACATCCACAAGTATTCTCAATGATAACTCAAAGATGGGGAACACCAGACATAGATCTGTTTGCCTCAACCAACAATTGCCAGCTACAAAAATTTTGCACAAGGACTTATCATCCCCAGGCCTGGAAAGTGGATGCCCTATCATTCATTTGGACAACACTGTCAGTCTACGCCTTTCCACCTCTGCCTCTACTGACCCAAGGTATTACTGAAAGTCAGATCAGAGAGACCACAGATGATCCTCATTGCTCTGGACTGGCCATGTCAGCACTGGTACCCACTACTATGAAACCTGACTCACAGCCCTCCTTGGATCTTGCCTCAATTCCCTCTGCTGTTAACCCAACAAAACTCTCGGATCCTTCAGTCAACTAAGAACCTTAAATCTAGCTGCATGGAAAATACCTTAAATTATCAAACAACACTTCTCTCAAAGGACGTCCAGAATGTCATTTTTGGAGGCCAGGAGGCCCAGCACCAGAAAAACTTACTCAGACAAATGGAAAAGATTTTGTGTATGGAACCAGGCCAGAAGCCTAAAATCCTGCCATCCCAAATATTCCTAACATTCTCCAATATTTGAGCTGCTACACAAAGGCCTTTCTTTCTCATCTATAAAGATCCATGCTTTAGCCATTTCAGCTCAATACGATACCCATTTCAGCTCAATACGATACGGATCCTCCCATCTTCTCTCATACTTTGCTAAGGCAGTTTCTCAGAGGGGCAAAAAATATAAGACCCCCCAGAAAACCACCAACTCCAACTTGGGACCTGAATTTTGTGCTGGAAAAGTTAACCCTCCCTCCTTTCGAACCAGCCTTCTCAGCAGAGCTTCAATACTTAGTCATGGAAAACAGCCCTGCTACTGGCTATCACCTCAGCACGCAGGGTCTCAGAACTGCAGGCACTCATGGCAGTGGAACCTTTCCTCATTTTCCATCAGGACCGAGCATCTTTACGCACCAACCCTACCTTCATGCCAATGGTAGTATCCAGTGTGGCTCTCCATCAGACCATACACTTGCCCACATTCTATCCAAACCCACAGAATAAAGGAGAAAGACTCCTTCACTCTTTGGACATTCACAGACCGTTACGTTACTATTTGGACAGGACAAAGGCCTTCAGAAAAACTGAGGAACTCCTTGTATCCTATGCACCAGGTTCAGAAGGAAAGGCTATTTCAAAACAGACCATCTCCAAATGGATAGTGCATTGTATCCGCTTTTGCTACTCACACCATGGGAAAGCAGTGCTTACTATTAGGTCTCACTCCAGGGCTACAGCAACCTCAACAGCTGCACCTAACCCAGTTTAGCTCCTACCACCCAATCATAGCTTTGGGACTCTACCCAAGTGTGATGACTGCAGCAGCATAGCACGATGAACATAGTACAGTTTTTTGTACCTACCATAAATGTAGATGTTCGAGTGGTTATGCTGCTGCAGTCCAGGTTACCCTCCCTCCATCCCCTCTACCTAACAAAATTTTCTTATATTTCCATGTACATCAACCTTTGGGATGCATGTCTATATGGTGTATTTGCTTACAACTAGTGCTATTGTTTTTCAATAAGGTATGTTTTGCAAGCTTCTTATTTTGCCTTCTTAGTTTGGGGCATCTGGGGCAAGAAAAACTGAAGAAAATGGCGTCTGCCTCTTATACCCCTGCCGCACTGACGTCAGGGAAGAAGCGACGACCGACGCCGGACAAACGCTTTGGAATTCAGGCAGACTGCTGGACCGCCTGACGGCAGGATAACCAAAGTGTGATGACTGCGGCAGCATAACCACTCTAACATCTACATTTATGGTAGGTACAAAACTGTACTTTTTGATGGGCTCAAGCATGTCACCTCAACAAGGAACATCCTTTCACTCAACCCACAGCCAGGCAAACACTGACAGATGCATCGGATTACGCTTGGGGAGCACACATGGCAGGAAAATGTATTCAGGGCAAGTGGCCCGCAGAACAAAGGCATCTTAACATCAGAGATGCTAGCTGTACAAAATGCCCTTATAGCTTTCAAGGACCTTCTGCATCCAGGACAACTACTACTAAAGACACACCACAGTTATGTGGTACATAAACAAGCAAGGGAGCACTCATTCTTATCCCCTCTGCAGACAAGCCATGATCTTGTGGAACACAGCTCTAACCTATCAAGTTCATCTGCAAGCACAATTCCTGCCAGGAGAGAGAAACACACTGGCAGACTTAAGCAGAAACATCATAGATCCGCACGAGTGGAAATTACATCCACAAATATTCAGAATGATAACACAAAAACGGTGGAGCCTGGACATAGATCTGTTTGCATCCCCAGTGAACTCCCAGCTACAGAAATTCTGCACAAGGACTTGCCACCCACAAGCATGGAAAGTGGATGCCCTCTCATTCAGCTGGAAAAACCTACAAGTATATGCTTTCCCACCACTACCTCTCCTTCCAAAGGTACTCATAAAAGCCAGGCAAGAAAAGCCAAAGATGATCCTGATTGCCCCAGACTGGCCACGCCAGCACTGGTACCCAATCTTAAAGAACTTAGCACAAGGTCCACCCTGGATTTTGCCTCAAATCCCACATCATCTGACTCTGCACAACAATCAGATATTTCACAGCCAGCTAAAGATTTTAAACCTGCCTGCATGGCAGATTCCTTGGTCAAGCAAGCAATGCCTCTCTCCAAAGCTGTTATGGATGTCATTCTGGAGGCCAGAAGGCCTAGCACCAGGAAAGCCTATTCGGATAAATGGAAGAGATTGTGCCTGGAACCAGGCTCACAGCCTTGACTCTCTTGTCCCAAATGTTCCTCAGATATTACAATATTTAACTGAGATGCTGGACAGAGGCCTCTCCTTTTCATCCATCAAGGTCCACGCCTCTGCCATCTCTGCTCATTACAACACGGACCCACCTATTTTTTCTAATCCTTTGCTAAAACAGTACCTCAGAGGGGCAAAAAACATAAGACCGCCCCATAGAGCACAGATTCCAACTTGGGACCTTAAATTTGTGTTGGAAAAATTAACTTTACCTCCTTTTGAGCCAGTTAACTCAGCAGATTTAAAATGTCTCTTGGAAAACTGCTCTGCTCCTGGGAATAACCTCAGCACAAAGAGTTTCAGAATTACAGGCACTAATGGCAGTGGAACCTTTCATCATTTTCCACCAAGACAGGGTGTCTTTAAGAACAAACCCTACGCAGATATACCCCCAGGGATTACCTCAGTGTCACTGCTCGACAGAGGCACAGCAAAATAATGGGTATAGTTCCCCATACTAAAGGGGTGGCGTAAGCCACAAAACGATGGGCTAGGCTTGTAAATGCCCTCGGGCAGATAGCCTAGTATGAACCTATGAACCTATTTTGTGCCAAAGGTGGTATCAAGTGTGGCTCTAAACCAAACTATTCACTTGCTAACTTTTTATCCAAACCCACAGAATAAAGGGGGAGAGACTTCTGCATTCTTTGGACATAGGTTGTTACGCTTCTACTTGGACAAAACCAAAGCTTTCAGAAAAATTGAGCAATTGTTTGTAGCATATGCTGCAGGAGCACAGGGAAAAGCCATTTCAAAATGGATAGGACACTGTATACGTTTCTGCTATACACACCATGGGAAAACTGTACCTAACAGCATTAGGTCTCATTCCACCAGGGCAACAGCCACTTCAACTGCCTACCTCAGAGGAGTACCTACCAAGGACATTTTGGAAGCAGCAACATGGAGTTCTGTGCATACCTTCACCAAGCATTACCATCTGCCTCTTTACTCTAAATCCAGAGCTGGCTTTGCCACTGCAGTGCCGCAGGGCCTTATAGCCACCCCCAATGCCTTATAGAACCAGCCACCCTACCTCAGCTTTGGGATTCTACCCAAGTGTAATGACTGCAGCAATGTAACATGATGAACATAGTAGTTTTGTACCTACCATAAATGTAGATGTTGGAGTGTATACACTGCTGCAGTCCAGGTTACCCTCCCTCCTTCCTCTTACTTGCTGGTACTTACCCAAGTCTTCTACCCTTTACTACCTATGGGGAGTATTTGCTGGTAACAAAGTTTTTGATTGCTTTTCATGTGTATGTTTATTAGCAATTTGCATTGCCTACCTTTTTGGGGGCACCTGACGTCTGGGGCAAGAAAAAAATGGTGTCTGCTATATCTTGTATACCTCTGTCGCACTGACGTCTGGGAAGAAGCAACAGCAACCGATGCCAGACCAAGACTTTGGAACTCAGGCCGACTGAGGGATCGCCTTACTGCAGGATAACCCAAGTGTAATGACTGCAGCAGTGTATGCACTCTAACATCTACATTTGTGGTAGGTACAAAACTGTACTTTCCTGTTTCACTGGCTGCGTGTTCTCTTATTTTTCCTCTTTTGACTTGGAGAATATGGCAGGCATAGTCAACCTATTTTTTGGACTGGTTTATTCTCTTGCTATGTCTGGAGTTAGCTATTTCAAATGAGATCTGGGTAGCTATCGCTAGACATCATGGGGATAAGGGGTAGCCTCGAGCCAGTAAACAGCTCTCGAGCTATTGAAGATGGCAGAGTCTGAGCAGAGGATCGGCTTCAAACCCCAGCCAGCAAGAAGGAAGGCGAGATGAAGACAATTAACATGGAACGTTATGGTAGGTACATAACTTTTTCCTATCATACCTTGGCTGCAACTAGAGTTCCTATGGTGGGCCGAGGCCTGCCACCAAAACAAGGGACTGTCATTCACACCACCCCCTGCTGCCCAAACCCTAACTACAGACTCATTAGACTACATGTGGGGGAGGGAGGCTCATCTGGCAGGGAAGTGTATTCAGGTCAAATGGAGCCCAGATCAAATGCACCTTCATATCAATCAAAAAAATGCTAGCTGTACAGAATGCAATGAGAGCCTTCAAGGACTACCTTCATCCAGGGCAACTAATGGTAAAGACGAACACCACGGTTATGTGGTACATAAACAAGCAAGGGGCGTACACATTCCTGCCCCCTCTGCAGACTAGCCATGGCATTGTGAAACACTGCCTTTAGCTACCAGCTGCAACTACAAGCTCAATTCCTGCCAGGAAAAATGAATATTCTGGCAGACGAACTAAGCAGAAATCTCATGGACCCACACGAATGGAAACTGGAACCACAGATTTTCAACATGTTGACACGCAAATGGGGGAGCCCAGACATCGATCTTTTTGCCTCACCCCAGAACTACCAGTTGGCCACATTTTGCACAAGTACTCCTCACAAACCTGGAAAGTGGATGCTCTGTCCTTCAGTTGGAAAAACCTATCCGTCTATGCCTTTCCCCCTCTGCCTCTGCTCTCCAAAGTTCTACTAAAAGTCACAGAACAAACCAAAAATTATTTTGATTGCTCCAGACTGGCCTCGCCAACACTGGTACCCACTCCTACGCAGACTGTCAAATTTCTCCATGGCACCTGCTTCAGACACCTTTATTACTGTCTCGGCAGGAGAACCAAATTCTGCACCCTCTGCTCCAAACATTGAATCTTGCAGCTTGGCTAATCATTTAAATTCCCCCTTAGCATCCCTCAGCAAATCTGTAATGGTTGTCATTTTGGAGGCGAGAAGACCTAGTACTAGAAAATCTTATGCTGAGAAATGGAAAAGATTCTGTGCCTGGAATCAATCTCCAGGGAGGAGCATGGCAGTGCCCAATTTACCTAAGATTTTGCAATACTTAACTGAGATGCTTCACAAGGGCCTCTCTTTTTTTTCTTCCATAAACATCCATGCCTTGGCCATT
Organism: Protopterus annectens; assembly: GCF_019279795.1. NCBI lineage: Eukaryota > Metazoa > Chordata > Ceratodontiformes > Protopteridae > Protopterus > Protopterus annectens. The sequence goes on from NC_056747.1 coordinate 657,231,310, forward strand.
TCAGCTCATTACAACACCAACCCCCCCCCCCCTTTTCTCTCCTCTGCTAAAGCAGTTTCTCAGAGGGGCCAAAAACTTGACCTCCCAGGAGAGCTCATACCCCTGCTTGGGACCTTTAATTTTGTATTGGAGAAACTCACTCTACCTCCTTTTGAGCCAGCTGCTACTGCAGACTTAAAATTCCTTTCCAGGAAAACAGCCTTCCTTTTAGCAATCACTTCAGCTAGAAGGATCTCTGAATTACAGGCCTTTATGCCAGTGGAGCCTTCATCGTCTTTCATGCTGACAGGGTGTCACTTGGGACCAATCCATTCTTCACGCCCAATGTGGTATCCAGTGTGGCTCTTAATCAGTCCATTCATTTGCCAACTTTCTTTCCCAATCCACAGAACAAGGGGGAGCGGATTCTGCATTCATTGTATGTACACAGACAGCTTAGATTTTACTTGGACAGGACTAAATCTGCAAGAAAATCTGAACTGCTGGTAGCATTTGTTGCAGGGGCAGAGGGAAAGATTATTTCAAAGCAAACCATTTCTAAATGGATAAGCCATTGTATTCATTTTTTGCTATAACAACCATGGAAAACCTATACCCCCAGGGGATCATTCCACCAGGCTGCTTCTACTTCAACCGCCTTTCTCAGAGGTGTTCCTACCAGGGATATTCTAGAAGCTGCTACCTGGAGTTCAGTTCATACTTTCACCAAGCATGATCACTTGCCAGATGTTCATGTTTCACTGTTGCAGTCATTGCATTTGGGTAATCCTGCTGGCAGGTTGCCCCCAGTCGGCCTGAATTCCAAAGTCTTGGGTCCTGCGTTGGCTGCTGTCACCTCTTCCCTGACATCAGGGCGTCAGGGTTATAAAAGATGCAGCAGACGCCATTTTCTTCAGTCTTTCTTAATGCGCGATGCCCAAAGCAGAAGCAGTTCGCAAGTGCCCGGTCGGCCGACTCCTGAGATTTTCGTGTTTGAATTTCAGATCGGAAGTCTTCATTAAAAGCCAAGCACCCCGTTGGTGAAACTTCTTTTTCTTGCTCCAGACCAATGTCAGAAAAAGTTAGTAATTGTATTTCTTGTGGGAATCAAATACCTCCATAAGTACCTTCATTCTTAATGTATTCCTTGACTAGGCCCAGACCACGAAGTTGCTAGGTGTCGGTTTTGTGCTAGAGTTGACCAATGCACTATTTGGCGTCTGTACGATTTTGCTTTTTGTTACTTTGGCCGAAGATTTAATTGTACGATGTCTGATAGCTATCAGACTTACCAGAGTTCACAAGAAACGCAAAGAAAGACAGGCAACAGAGGTCCAAAACCGACTAGGCTAAGCCAGTCGCTGGTTCTCAGTGAGGTGCTTTTGCAGCCCCTGATGCCCGCTACCTTAGAGCCGCAGGCTGCTTCAGACTCCCACGTGGAGCTGACAAGGCCGCTGGAAACTCAAGGTATTGGACCCTCTGAGAATTCCCTCAGATGGATCCAGAGCTGCTGAGCAGGCATCTGTGTCTGAGGGTGTATTCAGACCTACACAATTATACATTAAAACGACTTCAGCTTCAAAGGCAAAGACTAAAACTCCTTTAAAGACAAAGAAACGAGTGCAACCTCATGAACAGGCCTCCATGCCCAAAAAACAGATGCTCAAAATGGCCGAAGATTTCTCTGATCAGGGCTTCCCATCCCTCTCCTGATAAAAGGCCTAGGCAAGAGACAGACTATGAATCTTCAGATCAGGTTTCCATTACATCTGATTCCTCTTCTGATCAGGAATACTCCCTATGAGGATTCTGATGCTGAAGAATCTGTCCCTTCAGCCTCTCCTCCTGAGGACCACTCCCTTGGGGAAAGCTTGCATACCATGAGGGAGCATTTCCACTGAGAGCGCCAATATTTTTCAGACTAAGAAAAGGCTCAGACTTCCTTTTACTTGCACAACACAGGCCCCTAGCTATTCCAACTGTTAGACATTGTAGTTGATGTGTTCTCAGAGTCTAGTCTGACTCCTGATTCCTTACCTCCAGCTCCTGTTAAGCCGGACAGATACTACAGGGTTCCTGACTCATAAATTCCTTTACAAAAACCCAACTGCTGACCCAGAAACTATCTCTCAGGGTCCCAATGGGGTCAAGGATTCCACTGCAAAGAACCCTACCCCCTCTGACAGATTATAGGGCTCTGAACAGATGGGGAAAAGATTTACACTTCTGCTACCTTGGCCATAAGGTCCTTAAATTGCCAGTTTCATATGCTCAAATATCAGCAGTACATCATGTCACTGCTTAAACAGAAAATGTTAAATTCTGAATGTGCAGAAAACAAATGCAGGATTTATTGCATGCAGCTGAACAAGTTGGAAAGCATACTTTGCAATGTGGTTTTGATTCTCTGGAGGCCTCCTGCAGGGCCGCTGTTACGGGTTCTGTCATTAGGAGGCATACTTGGTTAAAGAAACAATCTGCCTGATCATGTCAAAGCAAAATTATTAGATGCTCCATTACAGCACGATACCTTGTTTGGTGTTAGGGCAGAAGAGGTGTTAAAGAAAATGGAGGACAAAGCTAAATCTATGCAAACGGTCAAGGATTTCTTACAGGTACAGCTTCCAAGATTTAGCAGACACTGGCCTACAAAGAATTGGTCCTTTCCTGTGACAGACAAGGCCACAAAGGGACAGATCCAGATGCCCTAGAGGCAGATCCCAGCCCTAGGCTCGTACAGGTCTTAACAATGGGGTGCTTCTACCTCCAAAAGTGGAGAAGACAAATCACAGCCATACAGGAAACAGTCCCAATGGCTTCCCCCTGCCTGCGCCAAGCACTTACCTTCTGGCAGCACCTTTAGGGGGAAAACTAGCACTTTTTTCTCAAAATTGGCATATTATAACCCAGGACAAATGGGTTCTAGACAGTGTCACAAGGCTACAAGTTTCACTTCCATACCCTGCCAATGGCAAACGGCTGGCCAGACCTTCCAAAAAATCAATGGGCAAGAGGCACAAAAACAAGTCTCATCCCTCATGGACTTGGGGGCCATTCAACAAGTACCAGAGCAAGAGCAGGGACAAGGATTTTACTCAAGACTATTCTTGATACCAAGAAAGGACCAGGCCTGGAGACCAATACTGGACCTATCTATTCTAAACACATACCTGGATATACAAAAATTCAAAATGTTGACTTTACAGCAGCTTCTGCCCATGCTGGGCAAGAAGGCTTGGCTTGTGACTTTAGACCTAAAAGAGGCATACCTGCATGTCCCAATCAGACAAACATGCAGAAGATACCTCAGATTCAAAGCTGTCTCAAAGCATTACCAATTCTCTGCACTGCCCTTTGGCTTATCTACTGCGCCCATGGTCTTTACAAAGTGCCTGGCACCACTAATTGCATTCTGCAGACAGAGGAATACAAATATATCCTTACTTGGACGACTGCCTCATTCAAGCAGAGAACAAGGACATTCTACTACAGCATCTGGCGTTTAAAGAATTTTTAACATGCCTAGGGTACACAGTCAACGAAAAGAAATCAAAACTAGTACTCTCTACAACTGACTACCTATTTCAAAATGTTGGCAACAAAGGCCCAGTTTTCTGCAAGAAAAATTCTGCAGGCTTTGGGCTTCATGGCATTCTAATTCCATATGCAAGACTGCATATGAGGAAACCTCAATGGTACCTAGAAAGTGTTTGGACTCAACATTGCCACAGCCTGGAAACAATGATTACTCTCATTCCCTGCCTACAACAGGAGTTTCGATGGTAGGTGAAGGCTTGTCACCAGAACAAGGGACAACCATTCACATCACCCCCAGCCAGGCAGACACTAACAACGGATGCATCAGATTATGCCTGGGGGGTCCACATGGCAGGAAGGTGCTTTCAGGCAACATGGTCCTCAAACCAAATGCATCTGCATATCTATCAAAAAAGATGCTTGCTGTTCAAAATTCCCTGACAGCCTTCAAGGACCTACTTCATCCAGGAAAACTACTAATGGACAACACTATGGTCATGTGGTATTTAAACAAGCGGGGGGGGCATGCATTTTTACCCCCTTTGCAGACTAACCATGACTTTGTGGGACATAGCATTGACTTGCCAAGTACATCTGCAGGCACAATTCCTGCCAGGAAAGGAAAACTCTGGCAGATGAACTAAGCAGATACCTCATGGATCCCCACGAGTGGCAGCTGGATCCACAAGTCTTCAGCAAAACAAGGAAATGGGGATGCCCGGACATAGATCTATTTGCCTCCCCTCACAACTACCAACTAAAAATATTCTGCACAAGGACTTATCACAGACAAGCATTGAACGTGGATGCCCTATCAGTACATGCCTTTCCTCCACTCCCTCTCCTACAGGTCAGGAGAAGCCAAAGATGATACAGATTGCCCCAGACTGGCCCCACCAGTACTGGTATCCAATCCTAAGGAAC